>NC_056736.1:395805249-395837749 GCF_019279795.1 Protopterus annectens
GATTGTACAGTTATCAAGGTGGGTAACATTACAGAACTGTGGCATTACTGAGGAGAGTAAATGTATAGCACAAAGTGATAGACTATGTGTTTTTTTAAACAAAGGAGGACAACCACATAAGTAAGGGTTTCTTTCTTTTCTTTCAAAAGGGGGGGGGGGGGCAGGTACAGTAAGTGCCACAGAAAAATCCATTGCATTGAATACATGGCAGAGTTAGATTTTGTCATCCCCGGTGTCACCACAAACTGTGTGACATCTCATCAAAGAAGAAATCAGGACTAGCTTTATTTTTATGTACATGAAAAAGAGAAGATATTAGGACATTATACAATTTGGTGGTGCTGTCATACAACAGCCTTTTAGGAAAACTGGGGCATCTAAGTCAACAGCATGATTCAGTGGAGTTTAGGGTGGGAAGAACAAAAGGAGGAGCATCTGTATAGGAAGTAGCCACCATAGTTGGCAAACTAAGCCATCTAGTGATTGTCTGTGTGTCCAAGAGTGATTACTACTAACAAATTTCAAACAGTATTTTATTCTAGCCTCCTTCACTGACCTATGCCTCCACCAATACACTGATCCTTCATTACTCACATTATTAAATCTGCAAATATTAGAAATGCCAAGCTCATAGCCAAACTATGAAATTAATACTGCTGGTTTATGAAATTATTTTAAAACAAATATCTGATTAGTATCAGATCAGAGCAGCGTTCACACTGTACATTAATGACTTTCATGAAGCTATATTTGGAGATTTCACTTAGCTGATATAATGATACTGGAATGACCAATGGCACATACTTGTATCTTTCATACTGAGTATTGTACTTTGTGATAATAGCGCTTATCTTGTACTGTATATTTTACATCTATACTGAAGTGACATTTCTAAGTTGCTTTTCATATTTATGTATACAGTTTCTCTGTGTATGGTATCATACACTTTAGTTCATTTTCATTAAATTGCATTTTATGGGGTATTTTAACTGTCATAACATTGACTGGGCAAATTGATCAACATCAAATAAATGTGCCAAAACATTAATTAAATGTGCTATCAAAACAGCTAGGAATGAATACTATATAATAAATCCATCTAGGTATGGCAATATTTTAAGTACCATACTAACAAACTAGAATCTTGATGCTCCCCACGCATGGATATACCCCCTGTAATTAACACAGATAATAGTACTGTTAGCCTAAAAGTAAAATCAAACTCATTCATAATACGTCTTCTTTCCTAGACCTTAGCAATGGAATCTGTGATGTAGTAAATAGCAGAAAACAGAATGGGATACTAATCTTCAATGACCTACGCATCTCTGATTAGGATACCGTGAATGAGTAAGATACAGATTTATAGCTAATTTAAAAAAAAAATTTGGAGGAATTACACAGTTAAGATATATAGTAGAAAAAAAGAGGCACGCTTTGGTTTTCATAATGCAAAACATGTCTTGATTAAATAAAACAAGTTACTACTGCTTTTCTTATCAAACCTCCTACTCATCTTGACCTCAGTGGCTGAAAACAATAATAAGTTATTCTTTAATTATGTAGGAAAAGTAAACTGGAGAAATTGTGACTGCATCGTTATGAATAAACAATCAAGTGATCACCCTGCCACAAAAGATAGTAATGTAATTTCACAATAATTTTATGCAGACATTAAAATAATCAGATAAATATGCCAGAGGTATAGTGAGAGAGGGAGATATCCCTTATATAATTACAGCTATGATAATTACTACCACAAGTAAAATTAAAAACTTAAGTTCCATGGGACCAGACAATCAAGGAATATACGTTATTTACTCTAGCCTCCCTTTCTTTCCTCCAAATTGTATATTATACTGCATAATTAAGTTCTGCACACTACCATAGACCAATGAAAGCCACAAGTCACAATAAGTACCATAGAATCTGACTTTCCTATATTGCATATCTGTATTGCTGCTTTTCATATGCCACCCTTTCTACTTGGTAGGCTTAATTGAGCTTACAAGTAGAAAGGGTGGCATATGAAAAGCAGGCCTTCAGAGTGCAACATACTGCTCAATATTAACTTCAAAGAGTAACTTTTCACAAATATTGGTGATTCAGCAGTATTACATCTCATATGTTTAACTCAGCCCTACTAGTTTTGGTGTTTCAGTGGTATTACATCTCATATGTTTAACCCAGCCCTACCAGTTTTGGTGATTCAGCTGTATTACATCTCATATGTTTAACCCAGCCCTACTAGTTTTGGCTCTGCTCATGTAAGAGCCCAGGCTAACTATGAACAAATATAAGCATTTCTCACTCTCTCATAAAACTATCTTGACAACATGTTTTTATATCACACATACACTTTTCTATTATTTTCTCCTTATCTTACCTATCCACTATCACACTAACTTAAACAAAAAACATCTTCTGTAACTCATCTTCATCATGAAAATCTTTTTCTTTTCCCTCCATCTTCTCATCCTGACCTTCCTCACTTCCTCACGCTACCTTTCTCTCTTCATTAATTTAAATGAACAGATAGTGTTACAATATACGTTATTTACTGTAACCTCCCTTTCTTTACTCCAAATGTTATATTCCACTGCATAAAGTACTGTACACTACCATAGACCAATGAAAGCCACAAGTCACAATAAATACCATAGAATCTGACTTTCCTATACTGCATATCTGTACTGCTATAATTTCCTGAAAACTTTGGCCAGCTCTACCTGATTTTATCTACTGTATATGCACAAGATATCTGTCAATTCTTTTAACAGTATATAAAAAGTATCATTATGTTAATGTTGTTATTATTTACTGTTACTATGTGGAGCTTTTCTCCATGGGCCTCCACTGAAAATGGGTTTTCTCTGTTGGACTCTCCCAGTAAACAAATGTAAAATAAATAAAATATGCAATTTTTTCCAGCTGTACTCCTCTGGTAAGAGTATTAACCAGGACAGGCTTCTATTTCAGAACTGTGCAATTACATGCTGAATAAAATACAGTAATTTAAGGATTTGGTTAACTGCACATAATTCTTTTTGCATCATTAAATCAAAACATAAGTAAGATTAGCTAAAATGTATTTATTTTATTTATTTTACATTTGTCTACCAGGAAAGTCCGACTGGACACATGTCCGGAGAGAAAAGGTCCACATAAAAAGTATAGTATAACAATACAAGAATGTAGTTCAGAACAGTAATACAAGAAGTAGATAGTATAGCAATAACCCACGCCTGGGTGTGGGTAATGCTGGATTTACCCACGGTTGGTGTGGTTTGGTCACAAGGGCGAAGCCCGAGTGGCCAAACAAAGACAACCGTGGGTAAATCCAGCATTACCCACACCCAGAAGTGGGTTATTGCTATTATACGATGACATTATTTAAGAAAAAAAAATTACTTTTCTTAAATAATGGCATTGTATAATGCCTCCTTGCTGCCCTTCCGCAGCTGTCTGGTATTCTGCGGCAGTTCTGATGTACTGCGCATGCGTATGCTTACGCAGTACATCAGAGCTGTCGGCAAAAGCAACGGAGAAAGCAAGATCTCCGTTGCTTTTTACAAACTGTCTTGCCATGTTAAATGGGTTTAACATAGCAAGACTGCTTTAAAAAAAAGCAATGGAGATTCTCCATTGCTTTTTTTAAAGCTGTCTAGCTATGTTAAACCCATTTAACATAGCGAGACAGTTTTGAAAAAAGCAACGAGAAAGCAAGATCTCCATTGCTTTTTAAAGTGTCTCACTATGTTAAAGGAGTTTAACATAGCGAGACAGCTTTAAAAAAAGCAACGGAGATCTTGCGTTATCCGTTGCTGTAAAAAAAAAAAAAAAAAAGAGTTATACTAATGGAAAAAGTCCGGGTGACTGGACCTTTTTCCATTACTATAACTCTGATTTACAATGTGCACGTTGACCAATCAGCGTGCACGTTTTTGGAATATTAATGGGGGGGTCATTGTATAATGTTAAATAATCACTAGCCTGTCTTTTAGCTAACAATCAATAGCCTATCTATTAGCTAATTCACATGTTAATTATACAAACTATAGTGAAATAAAGTACAGCTAGCACATAATGAGAACTTATGCTTTATATATATTAGATATTATAGAGATAAAGTAAGGCACAGAGTAGAGAAATGAGAGAGATTTACAACCTTGTGCAAGACATGGCTGTTTGGGGGTTAACTGTTCTTGTCTGGTATCAGAGTAAGAGTAGTATTAGTATCAAAGTAGGAGAGGTATTAGTATTGTCTGAGAGGGATGGTTTAGTCAGGAGTAGAACAAGGGCACAGCCATTTGCTTGATAAGTGATTGTTTTAGTGTTTTTTTAAAATTGTGACGGGGGTGGAGTAGATATAATGCCTTGTGGTAGTTTATTCCAGATTTTGCCAATGTAATTTGAGAAAAGGGACTTTCCAGCTAGGTTATTAGCAGTATTGACTTTAATGAGGGGTTTGTTGGTGAAGCGAACTATGCAACAGTCAAAGTGTACATGCTGCATATCTTCTGAGAGTTGTACTGCCCCAACATCAGGCAGTTGGGGTGCCCAGAGAAATTCTGAGAATAACAACTGCAATCCTTAGAATAGTAGAATGGAAACTATGAATGAAGGACGTCCACTAAACCTGAAGTGGTGGTACTTTGGGAAAATCACCCTGCTCTTGGGTACACTGACCTAGGAGTTGGGATATATAAAATGTCAGAGGTATACCTCTCAACTTCTTAGAGCAAGACATCTGGACAATGATGTAAATAATGGGGGACAAAGGCCCAAGGGACATTTTTTTAAATATTGCTCTTATAAACTTAGAAAGTTGATAGAATAACAGGTTTTCCATTAGCATGTATTTTCTGAAGTATACAAAACCTGAAACTCAAATGCCTGTCATTATTTTTTGACTTCCATCCTCAAAGATTTGCCAGTCATCTGTCAGAAAACCAAAATTTTACGAGGAGTAGACCAAAAATATAAGGCAAAAATCAAGACATTTTCAAAAAATCTGGACAGTTGAGTGGTATGGTCAGAGGTGTAAGGGTGCTGACCATGTTAATGCCTCCAAATTAACTGTAAAATTATTAACATTTCTTCCTGTGATGTTAAATGTCCTCTCATGTGCCCAGATTAAGGCAGTAAAACAGTGCAGTAATGCTGTTAAATGTACTCCACACATGCCTGATTTATATGTGTATAGGGTAGTACATACCATTCAGTACACAAAACACACACACACACACACACATAATCATGCACTCACATAGCTTTTTATAACAGAAGAGTGTTGATCTCTTTGACGCACCATTCTTTGTCATTATTTTGTTCTCCTTCCTTGTGGTAGGGTCCGGTGCAGTTTGGAACACAGCTTTTTCAGGCATGCAGAATCAGAACTTCCTGTGAATAGTGCCAGTGGTATCAATTATATTGTAATGTAGGTACTAACTCAGAATATAAAGCTGATCAGTCATTAATTACATTTATGCTAATTCACAGCAAGGCCAAATTTTTAATGTACATGATTTCGTGTACACAGTAGCAACAGCAGGTGTGTACATACTTTTGCAATAACCTTGTGTAGATCCTTCAAATAATTATGGCAAGTAGTCGATTTAGATTGGTTACAGCAGTATAACAGGAAGTTGAAACAGAGTTTCACTGTATCTTATGAAGGGCTGTATTTCTGCCTGATTTTGAACTATTTAATCCTTTAGAACTGCGGGAAACAGTGTACCAAAAGACCAATCAAGTGCAGTGTTTGCAATTAGCATTGCATCCAAACAGATGGAATGACCCTTTGCAAATGATTCTACTCTCAGCATGAGGCCTGATATGTGCAAAATGCATGATGGGTGTAAAGGTCAGGTTTCAATACAAATTTATAGCTTGTTCTGCACTTAGGCATTGAGCTGTTGAATACTGTTCTAGTGATCAGCAGTAAAAAAACAATAGTGTTATCGCTAAGGTAGACTCAAAGACCTTAAAGATAGAAAGGAATCTCTTGCTTAACGTAATCGGCCCATTTCTTTATCTTTTTAGACTGAGCTGGCAAACCAAGTGGTCCTTATATGACTTTACAGTTTACTACAGATTTTCATAACTGCATGAACTACATCAACAAGTACCTTTAGGTTGTGCCAGGCTTTAATTTATGTGACCAGACACTAAAACCAGGAATTCCTCAAGGACTACATTCTCCAAAGTAGCCTCAAAAAGATGAAGAAGTCCTCTAGCTGAGCTTATCTGAGGAAGATGAGGAGTTATCCTCCCCAGGTTCTCCTGGACATAAGATTAAACTTGAAACTTCTTTGGCTTCATTTGTTCTCCTGATGACCTTTCTCTCTGTATATATATATATATATATATATATATATATATATATATATATATATATATAGGCATCATTGGCATCATTGTCAGCACGGAGAAATACTCTATGATCTTCTGTACAACAGGTTGCTGTTCATTGGTTCTTTGGAGCATTTGTTAATATATGGTTGGTCATGGCTCAGTTCACATTCTTACACTCTAAGTTATGACAAACAAGCTTGTTTGGACCTCAAGGCCTCAAGCAAGGGCTTTCAACAGGTACTGTGTTAATGTCATCCTGTGTCAAACTGGTCCCGTTAACAAGGCCCCAGATAGGAATCCTGCATTACACAGTAATGACAAAATAGCTTCACACCTTGAAAGACTTACCTGTCTCTTTCAGGTCACTTCATGCAGGTGGTCAATCCTGGTTCACACAATCATCAGTTCCTTTCTACATCTTTCAGCCTTGTGGCCAACCACCAAAACCTTCCTGCTGAGGTCAGGAACCCATCTTAGTTAGGTTTAAGTACAAGGCTCATTTTCAGGTTGAGAGTGGTCCCTGCTGCTTATAAACATCATAATATCCTGTGTTTTACAACTCCTCCAACTGCACCTTGTTAACTGGCCTGCTTTGCCAAAGGCAGGCAACATGGCAATGTTATGGTACTCTCTATTCATTTGTTAACTTATCAGGCTCACTGGCAGACATACCTTTTTTAGAGGTGACATAGGACCACGCTCTGGGTAAATCACTTGCTCAGAGTTACACAGGATAAAATCTATCAGTGGCATAACATTTCTCATTTCCATGCCCCTACCACTCAGACACATCTTTACTTTTTGGTCCACATTCTAAGCCAGCCACTGAAGTCTTGGTACTTATCATTCCTTACTATGTTGGCATTTGTAGCAGTAGTACTTCAGTAAAGGGCAACTGTGCCACATCTATATTAATGGAAGGTAATCCCTTATTATTACCATGCTAATAAAAAAAGTTAACAGCAAACGGATAAAAATCCTACAAAAAGCACATCCTGATACCCGCATACCTGAGGTCTGCAAATGATACTTGTGAGTCTTGCAGGTTTCCTCTATGATTGACTTTAGCTACCTGGGTTTCTCCCAGCTGACTGAAAGGACACTGTCCATGTGTAAACCCTGGATCGCTTTCTTACTACTCTAAAGTGCTGAGGTCATTATTTATGCTCAGTTACTGTGTTACTCGTACACCAGTACAATCCATTATTTTCACATGAACAGGTTTCCAATATACACACAATAAATAGTGGTGTCATTACAGTAACTGTAGTAGTCACATTGTATCTTGCCATGGTGTTAGTTTCTTTGTGTACTGATTCCTTTTTCCCATAACCATTGGTATTATGTTTGCTTTAGTGGAACAACATTGTGTGTTAAGTAGCCTGGGGACTCCCATTTTCTGCCTATTGAAATCTCATTGCCCATGAGACTTCCATTCACAGAAGAGAGTGTGACACTGACAACCCCATTTATACCACACATGTTCACAATGCAGTTATAAGGAACCTAAGGGGAAACCTGTATAACACAGATTTATTACAGTGCTTTGTAAATACATTTGCATAACATCTAAAGCAGCTTGTTCAGGTAGTTGAAATTACACTCTATGTTTCTTGCATATCTCTAACTTCTTTTATTGAACTGTTTAAATACAAAGGCCTGCTGTGATATATAAAGGGTCATAGCATATCAGGCTGTCATCTGTTAACACATCTGTCAGGTAGAGTGAAATTTCAGCAGCCGTAGATTTCAGGCCTTCTAAATAGTTAAAGGAATTCTTTATAAACAGTAAAATGAGTTACAGAAGTTGAGTTGTCTGTCACTAGTGAAATAAATAAAATTTAGGAAGTATAAGATCATACTAATTTTTGAAGTACAAAAATAAATGTTTCAGGTTCACACTATTAAATTAAAATGAGAACAAAAAACTCCAGTAGAGTACCTGCTGGGCTAGTGTAGCACTGCACCAAGAATGGGAAAGAAGAGGCGATCCCAGTTCTACAGACTGCATATCCCTGTGTGTGGATTCAGTAGGTAGGTTTTTGGATTCATCAGGGTGATGGTACTGCACATTTTAAAGTCATTCAACTTTACAGATGCAATAAAGTAAAAGGTCGAAGCATAAATACATTTTTATCTCAAAGCTATTTGCAAAGCGATCCATGTAAATGTGCCATATTTGGAAAATTAGCAAAATAATTAACTGCTCAGTCTACATTTTTAACTCGTTTTTTTCTATAAAGTGCTTTGATTTGAATTTCTGGCATGTAAGATGCTATTTATATCTCAGGTATGTATTTTACATTCCTTTGTTGAGATGTTAAACAGAGGACAATGTTTTCCATTTCACTTCTTCATCTTTGTCTAGTTTATCTGCACCTGCAGCATAAATCACACATGGTACAAGTTAATCCAAGCAGCAATGCAGGACACTTTCTTGCATAAAAAGTAGTTGACATACAGGTGGCAATAAGTAGCATGACTGTCAGATATACTTTGTGCAGTGTTGACTACGGGTTTCCTTTTCACATTGAAGCCCTACAAGAAAATGTATATGAAAATACACTATGGCGGTGCTGACATACCACATAAGTACAGCAAGACAAAACCAAACACAATGACCCACATCAAGGACTCTGTTGCCTTTTCTCTCTGCACTTATACATTGTTTAGAATCTTTTGTTTCAATTGAAGAAATCAAATATTAAACACTTGCTTTCAGTTTTCTTGCTTAATAAATTAACAGGCAAATACTTTCTCATGAAGATAAATTAACAGAATGGCAAGTCATGTATCAGAAAGTAATATACTTTGACACCGTACATTAAGGGCTGTAAATGTGCGTTAAGTATGTGCTAAGATAAAAGATCAGAGAGTTGGTGTTCTAAAATTGAGAATAAAGATAGTCATAGCTTCTATAAAATGAACATAACAGTTCGGAAGAAGGAAAACAAGTTATTTCAGGTCTTACTGTGGTTACATTGAATTTAATGCACATATTATAAACCTCTTTCTTCCAATGAATTGTCACAACTTTTTTTCCCTAAAAGTTGTATTACTGCATTAGAAAGATTTAGAGACTATTAAAAACATTTCTTCAGTCACTTTTTTCATCAGCATTTTTTTTTCACAACCCAACCAGCTTCACACAACATGGCGCACACACACACACACACACACACACACACACACACACGCGGGCACATGCATTGGTCTCAACTTAAAACTGTCCACATGATGTAACAGAAGTAGTGACAAATACCAGATGTAACTAACACACATCACCCCAGGCATCCACATCCTGCCCCCACCCTCAATTAGGGAAACCATCATAAAAAACTTCTCCAAAGCCAACTTCATACTTCTTAAGACAGAAGTGGCAAACTTCACGACACCCATGCAGACGGACAATAGAGGTACGACTGTTGAATCCTACACAAATGCACTTTATAAGCACTTAAACGAGTGCATGGATCGTGCTATCCCTAACAGAACCAAGACACTTTCCTCCAAAAAAAGGAAGCCAATCTGGTAGTCCCCTGCCATAAATAAACTCTACAACAGAAGAAAGAAACTGTTACAAAAAAAAGTAAAATCCCTTGATTGGAGGAACTCCCTGGTCAGCCTCAGTAAGAAGCTGACATCCCTCATAAAATCCTCCAAAGCTAGTTACGAAAACAAAATCGCTACTAATTCTAAAGACAACCACAAAACATTCTATAGCTATGTCAAGAATCTCAATGGCGACACTCAGATCTGCTCTGAGTTACAGCACAATGGCACTAAATATACAGAACCAACTGATATTGCCAACATCCTGGCAGATAGATTCAGTGCTAACTTTACCCCCCTCTCACCCCCTAAAGGGCCCATCTCTTTACCGGAAGAATGCAAAGTTCCTGTAATCACGGCTGTACGGGTAAAAACCACACTCTCCAAAGCCAAGAACACAGCATCCATGGGACCTGACAACATCCCAGGCTGCGTTCTACATGAACTACAGAATGAACTGGCACCCCACCTAAGTACCATGCTCAATCAGAGACTCACCGCAGGCTTTGTGCCCACTGAATGGCACACAGCGACAGTTATCCCACTCCATAAAGGGGGAAACACCATGGACCCCAGGAACTACCACCCCATTAGCCTGACGAGCCTGGTCTGCAAGGCCATGGAACGTAGCATCATGGAGCTTATAAACAAAGACATTAGTAATCTCCAAACTCTGAACCCCACCCAGTTTGGGTTCGTAAAAGGCAGATCATGTCCCATAAACCTCATAGACTTCTTTGAAGCAGTCACCAAAGCCGTAGACGAGGGTAAGGTGGTTCACACAGCCTATCTAGATTTCCCCAAGGCTTTCGACACCATCCCCCACTCTGGAATTATAGATAAACTCACTAAACTAGGTATAAATCCCTATGTCACAAGATGGGTTGCCAACTGGCTCACTGACAGAACCCACACTGTGAAAGTTGCAGACTCCAAATCTGACTTCAGACCAGTGACAAGTGGAGTACCACAGGGTTCAGTCCTGGGTCCTTTCCTGTTTGTTATCTACTTCCCTGAAGTACAGGCTAACACAGAAGGTCTTTGGCTAATGAAGTTCACAGATGACTGCAAACTAGGAGCCATAATCTCAACTCCTAATGATGTGGACATCCTACAAAAGGTCTTCACTGAGACAGATGTCTGGTGTCAAAGCCATGGCTTCAAGCTCAATGCCAAAAAGTGCATTGTCATCCCCTTTGGTAAAAACTCTGTACCCATGAACTACGATAGTCTACTTAACACCGAAGGTGTGATGAGACCTTGGGACAGAGGTGGACAGTAGTCTCTCCTTTGATAATCACATCACCACAGTAGTCAGGAAATCCTTCTACATGGCACACCTCATCACAAAAGGTTTCTCATCCAGGAAAAAAGAGGTCATTGTTCCCCTCTACTCATCACTCATTAGACCCATTATAGAGTACAATGCCCCTTTTGGTATGTACCTCACAAGACATCTACAACAACTGAAAAGGCTGCAGAAATACCTCACAAAGAGGATTACTGGCCTCAAACAGATGTCCTACACAGATCGTCTCAAAAAACTCCAGCTTTTCTCCATCACATATCGCCTACTCAGAGGTGATCTCTGCCTAACATACAAAGCTATGTCAAACCCAGAGCTGTTGGACATGCTCCACTTAAAGAAATCCCAATCCCTCCGAGTTGCACGCTCTGGGGACCTAAACCTTGTCACCACAATAAACAGAACATGATAGATTCCTGTCCCAGAGACTTCCCATACTCTGGAACAGACTACCTATCTATGTCAAACAGAACTCCTCACTAGCACTCTTCAAGAAAAATCTTGATGATTGGATGGGAAATAGGAAATTCACCCCAGGGATCACTTCTGTGGCTCTGCTCGACAGGGGCACAGGAAAATAATTTTCTTGGGTGGCGAAAGCCAGAGTACCTTTTTGGCTAGGCTTATATAGGCCCTAGGCCCAATAGCCTAGTACCTACCTATTAACCCATGAAGATCTCAAACAAAAGTAAAATGTTGTCATGTTGTCTAGAGAAATTGCAGAAACAGATGCTGTCAGGAAACAGAGGAAATAATGCTTAAGTGATGTTTTGTTTGTGTGTGCACTTTTGGGATTTTATTAAAGAGAAAGCATTCACTGTGCAATGATATAATGTTCACATTTGTTTGGGGCTTTCTTTTAAAGAAGGATCACAAAACAGAGTATATGGGGGGCATCACCTGTGAAGGTAAAGAAGTTTCTTACTGTGTAGGAAAGTAGAGACAGGGAAAATGAGGCTGCAGAGGGCAGATGAAGGAAGTGACTAGAGGAAGGTGGTGATGTCCTTGCCAGTTGTCTACTGAACAAAATGCATTAGCTGCATACTGTACTTCTAGAAGGGAGGCATTAACATTAATGCTATACCAGATACATGGGCAATACTGAGTAGGGACTAGGATATGGGTGCATCCTTGATTTACTATGTATTAAAATGGCAGCGAAAACATGGAGTCGTAATGTGAAAGTGTATGTTCAATAAATACATCAAAGAGGAAGCTGAGGATGGGGAAGGCCTGACTGAGATGTTAGCTTGAAGGCTAGAAAGAGAACCATGAGATCCCTGATGGATAATTACTGCATGCAGTTCATTGCAAAGGATTATATTTGACTCTAAAGTAGGCTTGGAAGATGCGTAAAGAGGAGAAGAAGGAACTTAGCCATGGTATGCCTTCATCATCTGACAATCGATTCAGAGGTGCCAATTTTCTAGTTTAATAATGCAAAGACATAAGTATTAGAATATATGGTAAAAGCCAAATTTGAATAGACGTTGAGGGCTCTCTATCTACAAAGGCAGACATTCATGAGCTTTTATCTTTCCCTGTCTCAGATAGCTTGAGGTAGTAAGTGACAAATCCTTGTGCCACCAAAGATCATAAAATAATGCTTTTCATAGTTTCAAGGCTAAAAGTGAGAAGATTGACAAGTAGACAGTGTTGGGCCTTCCTGGTGAAGATGCTGATTGTTTAAAAAGTACAGAAGTTATGCAGAAATTAGTTAGGGACTAATGGCTATGGAATATCTCTGGACTTAAATAATGAAAGATTAAGGAAGGGAATGAATGCTACATTATTAGTAGAATTACAAGTTTGAAGAGGAAGCAACCCATCTTACTAAGGGCAGAGGCAAGGTGGGAGGGGTTAAGTGAGAAGATATGGAATGAAGGTGAGAAGAAGAAAATCTCTGTGAGGAAACCAGGAAGGAGTAGCAAAGGGTTATTTGGTAGGATAGGGCAGCTGTAGAAAAGGGGTCTATGACATATTGTCGAATGGCTTATTCAGTGAATACCCATTCGTCAAATACCTTTTTATCGAAGCCACTCTTCAGCAAATGGCGGATTTTAACTAGGGCAAACCAGGGGTTGGCCACCATCTGGAATTTGCCCTTTTCCTCACTGTAGTGTGATCTCACAGTTGGTATATTTAGATGGGGGTGTGGGGGCACAGCCCCCCACATTGGGGGGGGGGGGGTTGGTAGGCATAGCTTCCACCTTGGCAGGTTTTAAATTTTTTTTTTTATTTTGCAGTCACTCGGTTGGCCAATCTCTTGTGTGCTCTAGTTAAAATCTGACGTTTGCTGAAGAGCAGCTTCGATAAACAGGTATTCGACAAATGGGTATTTGCTGAATAGCCATTCAACAAAATGTCATAGACCCATAGAAAAGCTGATTATAGTCATTTGTTTTGTTTGCATTGGAGGGGGGGGGGGTTAAGGTAGAATATTATGTGAGTCAGCAAAAATCAATAGATTTTTCTTTGGTTTACATCATTTTCAAACTCTGTATTAGTAGTTTGATTCATTTGCTTTCAATAAATTTCAGATCAGTGGAACTGTTTTCAGTGAAACTTCCAATTATCCTTTAGTTGGGAAATCTTGTAGGTGCAGGCTGGGGGGGGGGGGGGGCAGTCCCATCATGCACAGGGCCCTGGAGATGGCAGCCTGCCAAGTAGCATGCAGCACTCTGGATGAGGATGAGTCACAGTAGCATGGAATCATTTTGGCATGCAGATCTGATGTAGCACGCAATGCACGTCTGGTGACCAGCAAGGGGGTGAGGTTCGGTTCATTAAAAATCTTTGATGATGATGTATGCCTATTGTGCCTCTCACCCTCTTACAACAAGAAATCTGGACAAAGCCATAAATAATGGGGGGGGGGGGACAAAGGACCAAAAATAGGGACAATTTTTAAATATTGCTCTTACAAACATTAACAGGTTTTGCATTAGCATGGATTTTCTGAAGGATATGAAGTCTGAAACCCAGATCTCTACCATTATTTTCTGACTTCAGTCGTCAATGATTTTCCAGTGATTTGCCAGAAAAATACAATTTTATGAGAAACAAACCAAAAATGTGAGGCAAAAATCTGGACATTCTGCAAAAATCTGGACAGTTGTGAGGTATGATACCTATATCTGTTCACATACAATACTGTAAAAGAAAAAACATAAATGTAGAACTATTCCTTAAACCCACCATCAGTGTAACCTGAGCACTTTTGATCCACATCTGCTACAGACTGAATAAGAGTGGGCTATTGAAGCTATAGGAAAGGCCAGAAATGCTTTTTAAATGTAGGCCGCGGTGGTGCAGCGGTTAGCGTTGACGCCTCACAGCAAGAGTTTCTCCCATTCGATTCTCGGCTGGAGCACCTTCTGTGTGGAGTCTGCATGTCCTCCCCGTGGTCAAGTGACATTAAAGACATGCAGGTAGGTGCGTGCATGAAGGGGCGTGCCTTCTTTGAAGGTTAGGCATCGGGCTGGCAACTCAGCACCGTAAAAATCCACTGCTAATCATTAGTGGAAGGGAGTTCTGCTATGGCGACCCCTAACTGGGAAAAGCCGAAAGACTTTTTTTATCATGTATAAAGATCAAAATTTTAATGACATGCAAATGTTGCTTAGTATGTATGCAGTACAAGGGCATTGTAGGCTCCATGACAAAAAGTTTACCACATACAGTAAATGTTCAACACTAAAAATTGTGATTATCAATGTGCAACTTAATCCCAGTACAGTAAAAAATCACAACTTGATGTACAACTAATAACATTTTTGAAGGGAGTCTCCACACCACCTGATGTGGGCTATGCCCCTACACCTTTATTACTTACATATTTCATAGTTTCATAGGTAGGTACTAGGCTATCGGCCCAAGGGCCTAAGTAAGCCTAACCAACAAGGTTCCCTGGCTTACACTACCCAAGAAAGTTAATTTCCTGTGCCCCTGTTGAGCAGAGCCACAGAAGTGATCCCCGGGGTGCATTTCCTATTTCCCATCCACTCATCAAGATTTTTCTTGAAGAGTGCTAATAAGGAACCTTGCTTGACATAGATGGTAGCTTGTTCCAGAGTATAGGAAGTCTCTGGGACAGGAATCTATCCCTCCAGCATGTCCTGTTTATTGTGGTGACAAGGTTTAGGTCCATAGAGCGTGTAGCTTGGGGGGATTGGGATTTCTTTAGGTGTAGCATATCCAACAGCTCTGGGTTTAACATAGCTTTATATGTTAGGCAGAGATCTCCTCGGAGTAGGCAATATGCTACAGAGTAAAGCTGAACTTTTTTTTTTGACGGTCAGTGTACGGCATCTGTTTGAGGCCAGTAATCCTTTTTGTGAGGTACTTCTGTGGCCTTTCCAGGTGCTGCAGATATCTTGTGAGGTACATTCCAAAAGGGGCATTGTACTCTATAATGGGTCTAATGAGTGCCGAGTAGGGGGGAACAATGACCTCGTTTTTCCTGGATGAGAACCCTTTTGTGATGAGGTGTGCCACATAGAAGGATTTCCTGACTACTGTGGCAATGTGATTATCAAAGGAGAGACTACTGTCCACCTGGGTCCCAAGGTCTCTTATCACATACATGGCATTAAGTAGACTGCCATTTATGTGATAGTTCATGGATACACAGTTTTTACCAAAGAGGATGGCAATGTACTTTTTGGCATTGAGCTTGAGGCCATGCCTCTGACACCAGGCATCTGTCTCAGTGAGGCCCTTCTGTAGGATGTCCACATCATTTGGGGACTCGACTATGGCTCCTAGTTTGCAGTCATCTGTGAACTTCATTAGCCAGAGGCCTTCTGTGTTAGCCTGTACTTCAAAGAAGTAGATACCAAACAGGAGAGGTCCCAGGACTAAACCCCGTGGTACTCCACTTGTCACTGGTTTGAAGTCAGATTTGGAGTCTGCATCTTTTACAGTGTGGGTTCTGTCGGTGAGCCAGTTGGCAACCCATCTTGTGGCATAGGGATTTATACCTAGTTTAGTGAGTTTAGCTATAATTCCAGAATGGGAGATGGTGTCGAAAGCCTTGGCGAGGTCAAGATAGGCTGTGTGAACCACCTTACCCTCATCTACAGCTTTGGTGACTGCCTCAAAGAAGTCGATCAGGTTCAGAAGGCATGATCTGCCTTTCACAAACCCAGAGTTTGGAGGTTACCAATATCTTTGTTTATGAGTTCCATGGTGATACGTTCCATGGCCTTGCAGACCAGGCTCTTCAGGCTAATAAGGCGATAGTTCCCAGGATCAGTGGTGGCTCCCCCTTTGTGGAGTGGGATAACTGTTGCTGTGCGCCATTCAGTGGGCGCAAAGCCTGACTTTCTAACGCTGAGGTCACTGTACCTCAGAGTAAGAGGAATCCTCTAAAAACCTATAGTCATGGAATTAGTATATATTCAAACAAATCTACATGTTAGTGTTCACACTTCTGTCTTCACACAGGATTGAAACTAAACAAACTTTGTGAACTGTATTCATGTGTACTACTCAGACACGTACCTTGTTAATATAAACTTATAAAAACAACAAAAACTGAGGATGTTGCATGCAACAAACCAGCTTTATTTATTAATGTAAACTCTTTCATCCCTTTTATTAAGCATCAGATGTACAGAGAAAACACACACTCACGGGTAGAAGAAAGTCTGCCATTGGCTAATATGTGAGTCTAGAGTTAGTTTGGTCAAGAGATATATTGCAAGTTATTATATGCGTGCGCATGTGCGCGCTACAGTTTTTTCTCTAGTTGACAGTTCTTTGCCTTGTCTTAAAAAAAAAGAGTAACAGATGAAATACAAGAGACTGTTAAATAGCTTAAAAAGTGGAAATCAGATCCAAGTGACATAATCCCTTTAGATGGGAATACCCTCTATAATCTTACTACAGAGATATTATATGGCACCATACAGGTATTAAAGCATTATGTTACACAAGAAGCAAGCTGACCCTGTTGACTTGTAACAGAATAAGTTCTGAAACATAGAACATATGGTAAGAATCTCCATACATGAGAGAATTTGGGGTGAAAGTAAATCATTAACTCATAAAGCTACATGATAGGTATTGTTAAGGTCATGCTTTGTAATGCAGAAAGAAATGAAATAGTTTCTTCATGACTTACACATATTTAAGATATATTACTCTCTTTTGCTTATGTTATGAAAGGATGAGAAATGGTCAAAGTGATAAATATAAGAAACTTTACTTCAGGATGTCAGTGAAAACAATTGTTTCTACTCTATATATGTTTATGATAATTCTGTATTGTGGAAAAACTGATGTAAGAGCATATTTGAATTTATTGATGTGAAGTGAAATGTTATCATTTAACAAATATTGTCAAATTTCATGTAATGTGGAAGAAAGAAAAAGTTTAAAACAGAAGTCCACCTTTACAGAGATAAGAGAATGAATCCAGAATTTTACGTGTTAAGTGTATGAAATAATACGTTATATTCAAAATGTATCTATCATACATGTAAGTAGCATGCAGTTTTAATGAAATGCACTGAATTACTATTTTTCCTTGAATAATGTATACAACATGCTTAATATCAATGGGAACGACCGCCAGCTCTGGTAGATATGATCAGAGCTTATGATCTCATCCAAAGGATGTCTCTTCAGGACAGAAGAGCATTCTTTATACTGCACTTTACTGAACTCTCAAACACATGTCAAGTTGTGGGGTTAGAACTATAATCTTCTGACCTTCCAGCATCAAAAGGATGCATCCAATCAGCTGAGCCGCTGATGCTACAACTGCCACTTCTTGATGAAATGCTCCTCTAACCTGCATCATTTGCCTTACTAGTTACTTGATTTTCTTTTCTCGGATGTCCTGGTTTGCCCTCAGGCTGAGACTGATGCCTCTGCCAGCATATTTACTGCTAGGGGGCAAGTATCCAAGGGCAAATAATATATGCAGCAGTTGTGAAATCAAGGACAGTAAAAACAATAAAGCCAGCAACTGGATGGCTGTGAAAAAGTAGTTTATTCGTCAAACATCCGTCAGACTTCAATCTCACAGACCGGTTTCGGCATAGAGTTAGCTTAGCGTTCTTCAATGTGATCACACTGAAGAAGGCTAAGCTAACTCTATGCCGAAACCGGTCTGTGAGATTGAAGTCTGACTGATGTTTAACGATGTTTGACGAATAAACTACTTTTTCACAGCCATCCAGTTGCTGGCTTTATTGTTTTTCCTGGGTATCTTTTCTGGCCGTGCAATTTTCTCCGTGCAGGGGACTGTTTTTCGCTTAAATCTAGGACAGTGTCAAGAACAAGAAAACAACATTTTTCTTCCCCTCCTTATAACCTGGATGTGAAGTTTATACAACATGAATGCGTAACAATTAAGGAGTGCAAAGATACCAGAATTGTTTTTCTTGAATACACCAAAGTGTAGAAACAAGTTCATGAAATAAGTTTTATTTCTCTCTTTTTACCAAAGCACTCTATTTTTTTAACTGAGCTTTCTGTGGATGCTGAATGTTTTCAAATGACAGCAGAACTGTGTACCTTATTATGCTGGTGGAGTCTGTCCCAAGTGCCGGGTGATGTCACTAACTTCATCTCTGGCCAATGCTGTCAGTTGTTACATACCTCTGTGGTCTTGCTGCCTCTTGATGCTCCAAGAAAGACTGGCATTTCCTTAAACACTCATCCCTTCCAGCCTTCAATAACCCACCACCAGCATATGTTTATTCCCAATGGTCTCCAGAGCTGCAGACACCCCCCCCCCTCTTGATCTGTAAATGTTTACCTTGTAGGTTTTATTTAGTTATGTGCTGTCTGCAAAGTGCTTTCATAATAAAATAATGATAATGCAGCCACTTAATGTAAAAACTCTTCAGCTGTCAAAAATGAAGGTCACAATGTACAGCAAGTAAGTATTATTTGCACCAAAACACTGTTGGAGCTTTCCTCCCTTGGCCTCTGCCGAAAGCAGCTTTTTGACTAAACTGAGTCAGACAAACCCAATAAACAAAAAAAATATACATGCATATATATATATATATATATATATATATATATATAGATATAGATATATATACACATTGATACACACACACATATATACTGACCTTGTGGGTTTGCCATTCTTGAAATGAATAGATTATGAAAGCACTCATCCAAAGCTAATATCTGTACTACAACCATTACACATGTAGTTACTTAAGAGTTTCCTGAACCATACAAAATAGAACAAGACAGGATCTGTACATTTGCTACTAAGGCTGTATTAAAGATCAAATATTTATTTGGATTATATTATCTATGTATGCATGTGTGCTTTAATGTTTCAGTATTCCCACGTCAGTAGTTACTTCAGAACTAAGTTCCATATGGGCTGCATGGTTGTATAAAATATATTTAATGTTTTTTTAACTGGTATTCAGATTTTGTTGGGGGTCATGCTTTCAGTGTGCCTTATACTGAAAAGCTGTTATTCATTCACTAAGCTATTTCCTTCAGCTATTTGTAAGACCAGATATTGTGTAATTTGTCTGTTGTGTAGAGCCATGTAGTGAAACTAAATTTCACCTATGGCATCCTGTGTTGTTTAGCCTTTATACTGGCTAGCTCCCTCCCTTTTTCTTGAATTAATCGATACTCTTAGCTGCATTTTTCTATGTTCAAAGTCGGCACACTGTGAGAACTATGAATTCATATATAATATGGGCAGATATATGACCTTTAACCTTTGACTCAAATGCTTCTCAATGTTGACCATATGGTCATATGGTCATGAGTTTGTCAGTTTTGCCATTATGTTGCAGTGCCGTTTGTACTACCATACCTCCACCACACTTCAGTCTTGCTGAATGATAAATTTGCTTATTTTTCCTTTATATAGCACAACCTCTGTACTGGCTTGGTTTCTGTAATTGCTTGAGGGTAAGTTTCATTTTGTTTTACTAGATTTCAATCTTCATTTCTCTGCCCACTTTAAAAGATTTACACTTTAGACTTCTTTTATTTAATGTCTTTTGGCGCTGCGGTGGTGGTGCTGTGGTAGCGTTGTCGCCTCACAGTAAGACTTTGTCCTGTTCGATTCTCAGCTAAAGCATCTTCTGTGTGGAGACATGCGTGAATGGGCGTACCTTCGTTGAAGGTTGTGCATCAGGGCTGGCAACTCGGTACGTAAAAATCTACTGCCAATCATTAGTGGACCGGAGTTCTGCTGTGGCGACCCCTAACTGGGAAAAGCCGAAAGATACAACAACATCTAGTTTGGCAATAATTGCCAGGGCTAACTTTGCAATGGCTGTTTATTATGCATGACAACAGTTATGCTTGCATTTTACAATTTGTTTGCATCTGGCACCTCTAGGTTTTCGGCTGCTGGCCAAGGCTCTTGCCTTCCCCATACTGCCTTTTTTAGGCAAGGTCTCAAAAACATTAATGACTTGAAATTAACCATTCAGAACAAAATAAGTGCCATGGTGCTAAATGCTAGGAGCTCAAACCAAAAACTGCACTCCCTGAAAGCACTTCTATCACTAGAAGATGTAGATGTCTGTGCAGTCACAGAAACCTAGTTCAAGGCCTCAGAGAGTACCCCGGCCTTGCAAGGCTACAATGCCTTCCACACCTTTAGACTGCAAAATGAATGTGTGAAAACCAAATGAGGTGGTGTTTCAATCTATATTAGAGATAAATTCATCTCCCGTCTAGTTAGACTGGACAACTCCATGGAGTTACTCCAGATCCAGGTTACAGTGAGTAAGACCCCCATTCAAGTCATAGCCAGTTATAGATCCTCCTCCATGGGTCATGATGCCCATGAAGCCTACATCACCAAACTGGAGCCAATCCAAATTTTACTGAACACACTGGTTATGAGGGATTTCAACTATCCCACCATCAACTGGGAAACCTACATGTAGTCCTTATCAACATGTCAAACAAATGCACTGCCTCAACTGTTGGACCCTCATTAGTTAAAACTGACAACAAATCAGTCATCTTTGAGCTGGCACTAACACCAGAACTCAAAAAGGGTGAAATCAGACTAAAATACTTCACCATGGGAAACTGTACCCTCCTAGGTGAAGTATTAAATGCATTCCAAGCCTCACTCCAATCTGGAAGTGGTAACTATGCTGAAGCTTACACTGAAGCCCTTTGCAATCACTTACGTAAGTGTATAAACTCAGCTGTACCAGAAAGAATAAAGTGAGATCCCCAAGTAAAAACAAACTGCCATGGTGGACATCCACCATCAACAAACTTTACAATAAACACAAAATGTTTCTGAACCAGAAAACAAAGGCAAGGCCCCAACAATGGAAAAGCATCCTCCTCAGCCTCAACAGGGAAATAAGACAACTTGTCTAATCCTCCAAGGGCTCCTTTGAGAGACAATTACCAAGTACAGCCAAGGATAAAAATAAGGCCTTTTACAGCTATATACGTAACCTAAAGGGTAGGACTCAAGCATGCGCAGACTAGAATCACACACACTGACCCCACAGAGATAGAAAACGTACTAGCAGATAGGTTTGGCCAAAATCTTACTCCCTTATCACCTCCTAACTTACAACAAACCTTCCCCCAAACTCCCCTCCCACCCTACATATCTGAAGAGCAGGTCCTCTAAGCCTTGTCCAAGGCAAAAAAACAGAGCCTGTATGGGACCAGACGACATCCCAGGCTGTCTCCTAAACAGGCTAAAACATGAACTAGCATCACCACTAATTACCCTTTTCAATCATCACCTAACCACAGGTTTTGTTGATGTGGAATGGAGAACAGCAACAATTATTCTCTTCCACAAAAGTGGCCTAGCAACAGACCCAGGGAATTACAAACCCATAGGCCTGACCAGCCTCATCTGTAAGGTCATGGAACATATCATTATAGACCTCATAAATAAAGAAATAGTTGACCTCCAAACCCTGGATCCTACCCAATTCGGCTTTGTGAAGGGCAAATCCTGCCTGCTAAGTCTTGTGGATTTTTTTGAAAGTGTGACAAGGCCATTGACAAGGGCAGATCTGTGCACACAACATACCTTAACCTTAGTCTTAATAAATATGAAAAGAAGCACATATTTAGGTGAATGTATACAGAAATGCATTATTTTATTTCATAGGCCAGCATTATTTTGGGAACATTGTAGAAGGCCAGCATTACTTAGAGAACGCTGTAGAACTCTGTTAGTAAACAATCTGCTCTGTGTTCTCTCAGATAGTTCTCAAGTTCAGGCCTTGCATATGTTTACATGCTTCACTTAAAGGAGTCTGGTGAGTTCATTTATGTCAGTGCATGCTTGTATGTATGTGGGTATGTTTGGATCAATGGCCATTGGTATTTGTATGTTCATGCATGTGTTTCTGCATGCAATCTCCTATATATGCCACGTGGTTCTTACAATTTTGCAAGCAGTCTTGTGCTTGAGGACAGATACTGTATTTGTTAGCAATAGATTGTGTTTCACATAACAGATGTAAGATAGAACAGCTGCAGAATATAAATACTTCATTTTCATTACTAACCCGATCCCACACTCACTATTGTCACGGCTGTCAGAAATTAAACTGGCTGACTTCGCCTGGTAAACTAAAGCTGTTATTAGTCACCTTTGCCCAATACCTCACTCTGTTCCAAAAGACTAATGCATTAAATGATTTAAGTAAACCTAACCTGCACTCTCCACCTACCTCCTAAGAAAGGTAAGTGTAGCAACTGCTACAGTGATGCACTCTTCAGCAACTATGTAGCCAACTCTTGAAACAAACAACTTTAGAAACTTTAAGAAAATACTATCTTAAGATAAAATGCCACCAAGCACATAAATTTTTAATTCCGATCCTGACTACTGCATGTCATCATTGACAATATAACTGACTCTTGAAATGTAAGATAATTGTAAAAACTTGTCGTTGTATATTACTTATTGTGTGTGGGTGTTACTGCTTAATATGTGAAGTACTTTACTCTCCAGACTTCCAATAAAAATGGGCCACAGCCAAGTTGAACAACCTGCTTATCAAAATAATAAATAAAACAAAATAAATATATATAATAAAATTAAGGATTTTAATAGATTAAATGGGAAATGACTCATCTTAAAATGGCTAAATAGAAAGAATCTTGAAATGAGTGGTGTATGCCATTGCCCACCCGTAGGCATACCCACTTCATGAAGCATGGATGCTCAGAGATTAAGGTTTCTACCTCGCAGAACCAGGATTCAATCCTGACCTCCAAATGTTGTATCTGAGAGGCCTGCAAGTTCCTTTTGTACCTTAGTGGTAGCAAAGTGCTACACTGCAGTGAATTTTCAGTTTAATGGACCAGACACTGGAGGATCCAACTAGGGATGGATGGGAGTGAGTGGTTAAAGGTGTTCATATGTCCTGAGGAAGACAGAATTGGTTCAAGTCTTACTGCAGGAGCAGCTCCTTAGGGAATGGATAGTACTGTGATTCATTGCACAAGGACTTTGCGGACTTGAACTGGACCAAGGAGTAACATGCAGTCCACCTGAGCAGCAATGTGTGTGAAGAAAGCAATCATATGTAACTTGACATAACCAGGAGTTGTAAAACTCCTACCAGAGCTGTTATGAGTATTAAAAAAACTCCTAACTCCCATAGAATGATGGCCACTGCTGTTAAATTTCAGCCCTTCCTCCTGCTGTCTCCAAGTGCCACTTCATTCCCTGGAATACAGTAGTACTGTATAATGAATTTTAAAAATGTATATGATGCTATACAACACTGCCTGTTCCCAAAGCATTGTGGTAATTGCAATATTGTTATTAATGCAGAGATAAATATTTCAGATATATTAAAAATAGAGTGGACAGACACCTGGCACTGGACAGAGTGTATAAAGTGCTGGTTCTAAGAAGTGACACAGTAGAGTTTGGATTTTTTGCATTTGTTTTTATTTCAAATATGTTGACATAAACAATTGTGCACATTTTGAAACTATTGAGTGGCAAAGATTTAGAATTTAAGTACAAAACAGGCAAAAGGTGGCATTTTAGGCCTTCCATAGAATGATTGCCTAATCTGAAATAATTTTTGAGGCGTTACTATACTGGTTTAGCCCATAATTTTAAATTGTAATGAGATAACAAACAACCACACAGACACACACACACACACACACACACGCACACACACACACACACACACACACACACACACGTGTATATATATCAAAAGACTCAGATGCTAACATTCATAATGCCAACCACAAACACTGACGGCACAAATGTCAGCACATTACTATTCATGTTCCAAGCAATAGTCATACAAAAAAATGTCAGAAAAACATTTTTTTGGAGGGGACCAAGCTCTCTCACACCCCTGCTAATTTTATATATACAAACTCTGAGATTGTACAATATCCGAGGAAAGGGCATATTCTCCAGTCCCAAGAATTGTGTGATCTTACACACCTGTTGGCCATCTGCGTAGTCAACCAAATTTTGTTAAATCCACAGTAAAAAGCGGCAGGACCCAGAAACAGTAACTAGCCTTACTGTATTCACTAAAACAACCATATATATGGTTATTTATATTTAAAGCCATATATATTTATTTGGTTTACTATCAAAATTTTGTTTGGCACTTATGCCAAGGAGCTGGGAAGGTCAAAAGGATGTTTTCAAGTTTTTGTAATGCCAATCTAAATACACAGTGAATGGTAGTGTGCATTCGCTCATGTGGAATTGAATTTCTGATAACAGATCGCACTACAGTGGCGGTTGGGAAATGTACCCTTTTCTCACTGTAGTGCGAACTCATAGTTGGAAAATATAATATGTAGAGGGTATGGTGTCTGGTAACATGGACTTTCAACACTGGAACTTCTGGTGTTGAATATATATATATATATATATATATATATATATATATATATATATATATATATTTATATATATATATTTTATTTCCTACAGACAACACAAATACATGCATAAGTGCATGTATATTTTTTAATGACACATTGAATTGTGTCACGACTGCGTAGCCGCAGTACTATTGTGATCTTTACACATTATGATGCAGACTGTCATTTTATGTCCAGTGTGACACTTTTATCTTGTTCACAGTACTTCAGACTGTTTTTTCTATGGCTTTGTACTTACTGTTTCTAGCTTAAGTCTACTTATCAATACAAGATTTATTATCAAAGTACTCCACTCAGACCATGTCTGAAAAAATGGCATCCTGCAGTGTACGCCCATCCATTTACCCAAAGCAAACTAAACTGTTGCAACAAAGAATGCATTGTCATTCTAGGAAACCATCCTGAGAAACAAATATTCTGATGAAAATAAGTATTCTTCATGCAGACCATTTAAAAGGGGTGTCTGTCCAGAAAGTTGCAGTTTGACAAACAAAGCTTTGTGCAAAGGAGTGGGAAAAAGCTAAAAAAATTATGAAGAAGTAGTAAATTCTTTATTCAGAATCTGAGAGATGTACAATCAGCCTGGCTTTGTCGGTTATGTGGGTACATAGTTAAAACAGTAGCTCTATGCTGTGGGACATGTGCCTGTAGACGTTTGCAAGTAAGAGAATAGCTGCAGTTTGTGAAGTACAAACCCTTTGGTTTACCACAGAAGTACTTTATGTAATGGGGGTGCTTTTGCCTACCAATGTAAACAAATGTGTCCAAATGTGTTGTGATACAGCTGATATGGTGGTGGTAAAAATACAGTGTCATAGGCAAGTAGCTGTAAATGCACACTGGCAGTGGGTTTCAGTAAACATACTAAGCAGCTTTGCCTAAATCAGTGCAAAGGTAGCTGCCTTAACTTAATTACTGCACTGTATGTGTTTGTTGTGCACAACTGTAGTATAGTGCACTAGATACATCAGCTTACAAAGCTGGCCTGCAGCTCATTAATGTCAAAGTCCTGTTGTGAACCACAAGATGGACAACCTGAGAGTGCCACGTACAACATTCTTGCATTGACCTGCTTGCTGTTTATGTTTAACACATAGGGCCTAGCAAAACGAGATCAGCTGGTTTTACTTTTGTACAGCCACAATTTTTATTTCTATATTTATTTTTTTATTTAACATTTGTTAACCAGGAATGCCCAACTTGGAATGAACCCAATTTTCAGCATACGCTTGGGGAGAAATGCTCCTGACGCATGTCTTTTAAAGTGGGAGGAAACCGAAGCACCCGGAGGAAACCCACAAAACGCAGGGAGGACATACAGACTCCACACCGAATGCATCCCAGCTGGGAATTGAACCAGAGAACCTCTTGCTGTGAGGCAACAATGCTACCACTGCACCACTGTGCTGCCCCATTGTGAAAAAAAGCAAGTTTTTGGAGCCCTTCTGTGAATAGAGATAACAGAAGCTACTTTGAGAAAGAAACTGGTATTAATATTTTTTCAAACTCACTCCTTTATTGTTCAGAGTTGTTTGTTTGTTTATTTGACATAAGAGTTCACAGGTAGTTAATAGGCATGTAGTCCAAGAGACCACTGAGGAGCCTAACTTGATTTCCCTGAAGTACTCTCTGGGTAAGTGACTTGCTTGAAGCCACACTGTAGGCAGAAGAAAGCTGAGGGAACTGAGCCCTGTGCCACAGAAAACAGCTAGTTAACAGCTTATAAGCTTAATCTTCTGTGCTAACTGTCGAATGGATAAAATTATAAGTATAGAAAGCAACAGTGCTGGATGTTCATCATGTTTCACTGTTGCAGTCATCACTGTAGGGTTCTTCCTGCTGGCAGGCAGTCCTCGGTCGGCCAGAATCCCAAAGTCTGGATCCGGCGTCGGCTGTTCAGTCATGCTCCCTGATGTCAGAGCGCTAGGAGTACAAAGCTGCCAGCCGACGCCATGTTCTCCAGTCTTTCTTGCCATGCGGTGAAAGCAGTTCGCAAGTGCCAGTCGGCTGACTCCTGATATTTTTTCGTGCTTCAGTCCGAAGACTTACTTCTTCTTCTCAAAGCTAAGTTCCCCGTTGGGGAAACTTTTTTCTTGCTCCAGTCCGATGTCAGAAAAAGTTAATAATTGCATTTCTTGTGGTAAGCAAATACCTCATAAGGATTTCCATTCTTACTGTATTCCTTGTTTAGGCCCTGACCACGACGTAGCTAGTTGTCAGTTTTGTGCTAGATTTAACCAACGTACGATTAAGCAAAGGTACGATTTTGCTTTTCACTACTTTGGTAGGTGATTTAATTATAAAATGTCGTCGGACACGCTTCCGACTACCGGAGTTCACAAACGATGCAAGGATAAGGACAGGCCTCTGAGGTACAAATCAGACGACGTTTTACAAGCAGAGTCAGCAACAGGTTCGACCGTCGTCAGTGAGGCGCTTTCGCAGCCCCTGTCGTCGGCCATTTCAGAACCGATTGCCGAAACGGACTCCCACGAGGAGCCAACTAGGCCTTTGAGCACTCCAGCTGCAGGACCTTGGGACAATGCTCCCTCAGATGGGTCCGGAGCCACTGTGCAGGTACCAGCTTCCAAGGGGGTTTTCAGGCCTACACAACTTCTGATAAAGGCAAAGCCAAAGACAAAGGCAAAGACGCCTTCTAAATCTAAGACACCAGCCCAGGCCTCTTCTGATCCGGGACCCAAATCTCAGAAACAGCTACTTAAAATGGCGGAGGACTTACTAACCATGATTAGGGGTTCACATCCCCCTCCAGACAAAAGGCCAAGGCAAGAATTGGATTATGAATCTTCTGATTGGACATCTATTTCTTCAGTGTCTTCATCTGAACAGGAATATACTTTTCCTCCTTATGAGGATTCTGATGTTGAAGAATCCATTCCTTCAGCTTCTCCCCCTGAGGATTTTTCTTTTGGGGAAACTTTACATGACATGAGGGAACATTTTCACTGGGAAGGACAGGAGTACTCGGAATCTAAGAGAAGGCTTAGGGATTTCCTTCTTCTTCCCCAACATAGACCCCTGGCTATTCCTCCTATTTTGGATACTGTGAATGATGCCTTTTCTGAGGCTAATTTAACTCCTGACTCCTTTCCTCCAGCCCCTGCTAAGCCCGACAGATATTACAGGGTCCCTGACTCCCACCAGTTCCTTTACAAAAATCCTACTGCTGATCCATAAACCATTTCTCAGGGTCCTAAGGGGGTTAAGGCCGCTTCTGCTAAAAACCCTATTCCGACAGATAAGGATTCTAGAGCTTTGGAGAGATGGGGCAAAAAAGTGTACACTTCTGCTACTTTATCTATTAGGGCTTAATTTCATATGCTAAAATATCAGCAATTTCTACTGTCTGTTATGAAACAAAAGCTAGGTACCATTTCTGCATGTGCAGATAATAAGGAATTACACAATTTAATGTGTGCCACTGAACAAGTGGGGAAGCATGGTTTACACTGTGGTTTTGATGCCTTGGAGGCTTCTTGCAGGGCGGCTGCCTCTGGCACAGTCATCAGAAGGCATGCTTGGTTAAAGGAACAAAACTTACCTGATCAAGTGAAAGCAAAGTTACTGGATGCTCCTGTTCAACATAATGTTTTGTTTGGGCCTAAGGCTGAAGAGGTGATAAAGAAAATGGAGGATAAGGCAAAATCCATGCAAATGGTTAAGGATTTCTTACAAGTTCAGCCCCCAAGATTTAGCAGAAATTGGCCAACTAAAAATTGGTCCTTTCCCAGCTCGGACAGGCCTCAGAGGGGTAGATGTAGGTGCTCCAGAGGGAGGGCCCAAGCACAGACCTCTTACAGACCTAGACAGTGGAGTGCTTCCATCCCCAGAGGTGGAGAGGACAGACCTCAATCTTATAGAAAACAGGCTCAATGACTCCCCCTGCATGGCTCCAGGAACTTCTCTCCTGGAAGCCCCTCTAGGAGGAAAACTCTCTCTTTTTCAACAAAATTGGACTTACATAACCCAAGACAAGTGGGTTCTGGATGTAGTTTCAAGAGGTTACAAATTCCATTTTCATACCTTGCCAAGACCAAACAGATGGCCAGACCTACCAAAACACCAGTGGTCAGAGGCATTAAACCAGGTGGGATCCCTCATGGCTATGAGGGCCATAGAACTGGTTCCACAATCAGAGACGGGACAAGGCTTTTACTCAGGGCTATTTCTAGTTCCCAGAAAGCAAAATTCATGGAGACCCATCCTGGATCTGTCAGTCTTTAACACTTTCCTGGAAATACCAAAGTTCAAGATGCTTACTCTGCAGCAGCTCCTGCCAATGTTGAGCAAAAATGCATGGATGGTGACATTGGATTTAAAGGAGGCTTACCTACACATCCCTATGAGACAGGAGTACAGAAAATACCTCAGGTTCAAGGCCGGCTCGAAACATTACCAATTCTCTGCGCTGCCCTTTGGCTTGTCTACTGCACCCAGGGTCTTCACCAAGTGCCTGGCACCAGTAGTAGCTTATTGCAGACTCAAGGGAATTCAAATTTACCCTATCTGGACGACTGCCTTATTCAAGCAGACAGCAAGGATGTCTTACTCCAGCATATGGAATTTGTTCAAAATCTTCTCAAGTACCTGGGATTCACTGTGAACATAAAAAAGTCAAATTTGACACTCACACAACAGATAACTTTTCTGGGTGCTCTTCTAAACACAACAACCCAGAAAGCATTCCTGACATCTGAAAAACAACTACAGCTGGCTTCAACTTTCAAAACCTTGGCGTCAATAACTCAGCTAACTGCAAGGAAATTCCTGCAGGCTTTGGGTTACATGGCCTCCTGCATCCTTCTCATACCAAATGCAAGACTACATATGAGAAAAATACAATGGTACCTAAAAAGTGTATGGTCCCAGCATTGCCACAGTCTAGACACACAGATTGCCTTGCCTACAAAAGGAATTCCATTGGTGGACCATGGCATGTCTTCACAACAAAGGGAAAGCCTTCATTCTGCCTCCAGCCAGCCAAGTGTTAACCACGGACGCCTCGGATTACGCATGGGGAGCCCACTTGCAGGGAAAAGGTCTGCAAGGTTTTTGGACAGAGGATCAGAAGCACCTACATATCAATTTAAAAGAGATGTTAGCTGTACAGAATGCCTTCTTGGCTTTCAGGGATCTTCTACAACCGGGACAACTACTGATACGGACAGACAACACCACAGTTATGTGGTACATAAACAAGCAAGGGGGTTCACACTCCTACTCCCTTTGCAGACTAGCCATGACTCTATGGAACACAGCTCTAGCTTGCAAAGTGGATCTACAAGCTCAGTTCCTGCCAGGGAAACAAAATATTCTGGCAGACAGCCTGAGCAGGAACCTGTCAGACCCACATGAGTGGATGCTAGACACCCAAATATTCAAGATGATTACAGAAGCCTGGGGCTGCCCGGACATAGATCTATTTGCATCCCCCCTCAACCACCAGTTACATATTTTTTGCACAAGGACATTTCACAAACTAGCATGGAAAGTGGATGCACTATCATTCAGTTGGAGAAACCTCTCGGGGTATGCCTTTCCGCCACTACCTCTTCTTCCACGGGTGTTATTAAAGATCAAGCAGGACAAACCCAAGATGATTTTACTGGCCCCAAATTGGCCTCGACAGTTTTGGTACACAACACTGATGAATCTATCCCAGGAGCCTCCTTGGATTCTACCTCAGATTCCAAATCTTTTGTCCCAACACCAGGGCCAGGTTCTGCACTCTCATATCAAAACTCGCAGCCTGGCGTATTCAGGATCTATGATTAAGCCTTTCCTTCCCAAACAGGTCATGGATGTCATCTTAGAAGCCAGATGGCCTAGCATTAGAAAATCTTATGCAGGTAAATGGAAGAGATTTTACACCTGGATGCATGCTCAGGATTCGGATCCACTCATTCCTAATATTCCATTGATTTTAGATTACCTGACAGACATGCTACATAAGGGTTTATCCTTCTCCTCCATAAAAATACATGCCTCAGCTATCTCCACACATTACAATACAGATCCTCCAATCTTTTCCCATCCACTTCTGAAACAATATCTCAGAGGAGCAAAGAATTTAAGGCCCCCTAGGACACCACCTATACCTGCCTGGGACCTCAACTATGTTCTGGAAAAACTCACTCTGCCTCCTTTTGAGCCTGATGCCACATCTGATATTAAGTATTTATTATGGAAGACAGCTATCCTGCTGGCTTTGACTTCAGCCAGGAGAGTCTCGGAGTTCCAAGCACTCATGGCTGTGGAACCTTATATTATTTTTCACCAAGATAGGGTGTCTTTAAGGACTAATCCTACTTTCATGCCTAAAGTGGTTTCCAAAGTGGCTTTAAATCAAACTATTCACCTGCCAAATTTTTTCACTAATCCACAAAATAAGGGGGAAAGGATCTTGCATTCCTTGGATGTACACAGACAACTTCGTTTTTACCTGGACAGAACCAAGGATATCAGGAAAACAGAGCAATTGTTTGTTTCTTATGCAACAAATTCCCAAGGCAAAGCTATTTCAAAACAGACCATTTCTAAATGGATTGCACGTGGAATCAGATTTTGTTACTCTCATCATGGAAAGCAAATCCCAGGAAAAATTAGGACTCACTCTACCAGAGCTGCTGCTACTTCAGCTGCCTTTCTCAGGGGAGTACCTACCAAAGATATTTTGGAAGCTGCAACTTGGAGTTCAGTGTATACTTTCTCTAAGCACTATAATCCCTCTCTTTACTCTAAGTCTAGGGCAGGCTTTGCTTCTGCAGTCTTGCAGGGCCTTCTAGCTGGCCCTTCTACTCCATAACCACCTGCAACAGTGAAACACAATGAACATAGTACAGTTGTGTACACTTACCATAAATGTAGATGTTCGAGTGTCTTCACTGTTGCAGTCTGGGTTACCCTCCCTCCTGTCCCCTCTTATACTTTCATTAGTGTGGTTTCCTACTTCACCCTTCTTCTGAGGTGTATTTGCTTCAGGGTATGGGGTTTGTTGTATGTTACTTTTTTGTTTTACTATTAACCTTCATTTTTGGGCACCTGACATCTGGGGCAAGAAAAACTGGAGAACATGGCGTCGGCTGGCAGCTTTGTACTCCTAGCGCTCTGATGTCAGGGAGTATGACTGAACAGCCGACGACGGACCCAGACTTTGGGATTCTGGCCGACCGAGGACTGCCTGCCAGCAGGAAAAACCCTACAGTGATGACTGCAACAGTGAAGACACTCGAACATCTACATTTATGGTAAGTGTACACAACTGTACTTTACTAGGATTTGATCTCTCTCCAATTTTGTCTTTGTACATATGTATGTCATCTGCACTTCTCAGTTTTCAAACACTAAGCTACAGGTTCTGTTGGTTAGACCTGCTGTTTTGTT
>NC_056736.1:395842749-395861196 GCF_019279795.1 Protopterus annectens
TGACATCCCCACAGGAGCAAAAAACCTGGAAAATTTCTCCAAAGCAAATTATAGCCTACTAAGTGAAGGTATAAAAAGTTTCAAAGCTCCTGCCAACACAGTCAAAAATTACTCCTATGCAGAGGAGTACACAAATGCCCTATATAGCCACTTAAACAAATGTATTGACTTGGCTGTACCTGACAGGAACAAAACCAGGTCCTCCAGAAAAATTCAAGCCACCCTGGTGGACTGTAAGTATAAATAAATAAGTTGTATAACAAAGAAAAAACTGATATGTAAGAAAAATAGGGAACTTACTCAACAGGGGAAGAATACCCTCCACAGCTTGAACAAGCAAATCAGGTATCTTGTAAAATCCTCTAAGGCCAGTTATGAGACTAAATTAGCATCCCTAGCTAAAGACAATCATAGCAATTCTTTAGCTATGTCCGAAACCTAAAAGGGAATCCCCAGCTATGTGCCAAACTTATAGTGGATGGTACCACTTACACTGAACTTGAGGAAATTGGCAACCTGCTAGCTGATGGATTTGGTAATAACCTCATCTCCTTGTTCCCATCAATCATACACCAAAACATTCCTGACACTAGTGCTCTACCGAGTATCTCCAAGGAACAGGTCATACAACAGCTCTGCAAGACCAAAAGCACAGTCTCTATGGGACCAGATAACACCCCAGGCTGCTTACTAAACAATATAAAACAAGACCTAGTGGGACAACTTGGCACTCTCTTTAACCATAGCCTCAGCACTGGCTTTGTTCCAGCAAAGTGGAGAACAGCAACAGTAGTCCCATTACACAAAGTGGGTCCATCAACCGACCCTGCAAACTATTGTCCCATAAGCATAACCAGCTTTATCTGCAAGGCCATGGAAAGAATCATCATGGATTATATCAACAAAGATACAGGCGACCTTCAAACTCTCAACCCAACCCAGTTTGATTTTGTCAAGGGTAGATCTTGCTTATTAAACCTGGTGGACTTCTTTGAGAATGTCACCAAAGCCCTGAATGAGGGCAAAGCAGAACAGATTGCCTGTCTTGATTTAGCCAAGGCTTTTGACAGAATCCCCCATGCAGGGATCATTGAGAAACTTTCCCAGCTGGGGATTAACCCATATGTCACTAGATGGGTGGCTAGCTGGCTCACTGACAGAACACACGCTGTCAAAGTTGGAGAGTCCACCTCCACCAGTAGACCAGTGGGGTACAACAAGGATCTGTTCTGGGATCTCTACTGTTTGGAATCTATTTTTCTGAAATTCAGGTGAGAGTAGATGGCCCATGGCTTACCAAGTTTGCAGATGACTGTAAACTGGTTACAATCATAGAGTCGACACGAACTACAAGTAAATAGAATAAAATTAAAAATATCCGGCAAGGCTACCACAGCTGTGAACATACACCTTTATTTAAAACAAGGATAACTGCTTTCGCATTGTCAAAACGCTTCTTCAGATCCATATAAAATCAAAATAATTGGCAGCTTTTAAAACAGTCAGACACCAATCACAGAATCAGTTTACAAAACAACCAATAATGTTAAATATTCAATCTCCTCTTTCTCAAAGCTGGCTTTAAACACACGGTAACATTAGTTAACAACAACTAAATGAAAAAAAATGCCTCATTATCCCCTTTGGAAAAGAAGTAGCCACTGCTAATTATGATATAGATAGCACCCCTCTATGGTCAAACCCAATGGTGGAGAGACTTGGAAAGACAGGTCAACAGGTCGATAGCAATGTAAATTTCAATCACCATGGGTCCCTAGTGGTGATGAAAGCCTTCTACATTTCACATCTCATAAATAAGGGCATCGCATCCAAGACTAAGGCAGTTATAACTCCACTGTACTCAACCCTTATTAAACCAGTAATTAAATGCAATGCTCCCTTCTATGTGTACCTCACCGGACACCTGCAACAACTGGAGAGATCACAAAGGTTTCTAACCAAGAGACTCCAGGGCCTTCAAAACCTGACTTAAATGAAAAGAATGAAAGCTCTCTCACTGTACTCTGTATCATACAAGCTGCTGAGAGATGACCTGCGCCTAGCCTACAGAGCAGTCTCTGACCCTGTCCTATCTGCAAATCAAATAGGACAAGAGTCATTCGCTCCAGGGATCTCAGCCTAGCCTGTGACATTAACAAAACATGTTGAAGAGACAGATATATCTCCCAGAGATTGCTGCTCTTCTGGAATAAGCTCCCACTTCATGTGAAGCAGGGCTCCTCAATGACCCTGTTTAACAGCAACCTTGACAATTGGATGGGGGATAAATTCACCCTGGAGGTGGCATCTATGTGCCTTGTGGACATGGGCAGTTGGTGCTGATCATAGAATCACTCTGCTAACAATGACCATCTAACTGTGGTCAATTAGGGTACTAGACGACTAGGCTTGTAAAGGCCTTAGGGCCATTAGCCTAGTAACCTCCTCTGAACCTATGAACCTATGAATGTGGTCCAGGTCACTACAATGCTGACACCTGCTGGTGAACAGAAGTACAACATCCAATGCATGGGTTTGGGGCATCTGCTTAGCTCTTTCAAGCTACATTCACTCAGCAGCTTTCATCAAGCATATAGGGAAGCACTCACATGCCGTAGGGGTAGTAATAGTAGCCCCTCAGTTTGGCAGGCAATCAAATCAGTTGACAAAGGGTGTGGTTAGGTAATAATTGAAAGAAAAACTTTGATGGCTACCTGGAAGAAAATGCACACTGACTGGCTGTCACCCTGTAGGTGAACAAATCAGCATCAGCCTCAACCACCAGCCATTTTTTCCCATTTTGTAGATGGGGTGGGAGTGTCATTTCAACAGTGGCCATCATCTAGAACCAATATTCACAGCAATCATTGAGGCAAGTAAAGTGGTTGTTAACTTGGGAGAGGGGCAGAAACATCACAATAAAGGGGGGGGGGAGACCAAGGAAGCACATAGATGCTGTTTTGAACAGTGTGCCAGAGAGGAGATAAGATCACTACGTTTTGTGGAAACAGGAAAAGCAAAAGAGGAATTGTGTTTTGAATAAATAGTTGGCCACCTCACTTGCATCAGGGAAACAGGAATTATCAGTTATCTGCATACAGTACATTTATGGGAAAAGACAATGAGGGCACAGTTTAGTGTATTACCATGTCATTTGGAAGGTGGGAACTGTCAGGGCCCTGCTGAAAAGAGGCATCATTGTAGAACTCTGATTGCTTTTAGAAATATTTGATATTTGTTTGAACATAGTTCTGAGAGTGTACAACACCAAACAGGGAATATTTTGTTTACTTATTTGAAGATAGGCAACAAAAAATGTCTTTTTAAAATACTGTAAGCCACAGCTTTGTATTCATGGTCAGTTGGTCTGTAACCCTCATGGGAAGCTGCTGTCTTTTTTATATTTAAGTATTAATATGAATATAGATGTCAGTCTAATAGAATCATTTGAATATAATTACTGAACAGGTGACAGATTTGGGCCTCAGTATGACAGATGATTTTTCAAGTGATTCAAAACATGTAACCAGAAGCAAAAAACTGCAGCTGAATTGTACTTGCCAGAACCACAGGCTTTACTAATTTTTTTTCAAGTTCATACTTGCATAAGTCAAATATTCAGAAAACACAATATGTTTGACAAATTTATGAATTACTGGTGTCAGTTAAACCGCTGGGCAGGGTGGTTTGAAAATTTTGCTTCATGAATGCGTGATTGAACAATTCATACATGATAGAGCTCACATGGTCATTTCATGAGCTTTAGAGTTCCATCAGGAAGAATAAAGATGTGGAGAATCTCAGTACGATTTGTTATACCACATTCCTGCAGAAGAACCTCCGTTAGTAGACAAAGTGTTTATGTTTTCCCTAATCAATATATTTTATCATTGTTAAATATCTATTTATTGTATTTACTTACTTGTGGCCTTGTTGTCTGCTAGCCAGGGGTGAAAAGTAAGCAGTTCATGTAGGGTTCAGACTTAAGTTATTGCAGAGTGATTCAATGTGTACATATTGAATCACTGTAATATATTACACAGCAATTACAGTGACTGATCAAGTATAACAGCGTAAAGATCAATAATATAAATACAGATAATGACAGCAATTTAATCAAAACGTAGGCATCAGAGTGGAATAGCAGTCAGTGTTACTGTCTCACAGTGCTTGATTCACCAGTTTGGTTCTTGGCTGGGATGCTGTCTATGCAAAGTCTACATGTTTTTCCTTTGTCAACGTCAGCTTTTGTCAGGTGTTCTGGTTTCCTTCCACATGTAATAGATGCTGCAAATGAGTTGCCATTCTTCCAAACTGCTTATATGTTTGCATGCTGTATGATAGTAAGTGAGTGTGTGCATCCTGTGATGAGTTAGCACCTTTTAAGCATTAATTCTTTTGCCTTGTACCTAATGAATGCTGGCACAGGGTTAGCATTTGGATCCCCATTGACCTTGCACTGGAATAAGTGTTTAAACAGAGAATAAATGAATGAACACATTAATCAAAAAATGCTGAATGGCAAAACTAAAATTACTTTAGACATATTTAGACATGAATAAGCAACATAGCATGTTTCTCCCAGCATGGTACTATATAACACATATAGACATATTAAGCACATTAATATACTAAGATATGAAAACATATCCTATATCTGTAACATAATTAGCATATGCTTAACAATGCAATGAGGCAGAAAGCCTTTCAGCTCTCAAGGTTTTTTCTGAAGGCAGTAATGTCTCAAACTAAGTTATATTTCCAGCTTATCTTCATGGGTTGTGAATCATAAAGTCTATCTTTTCATTTGGTAATATTACTGCTGCATTGCCATGGCTAAAGATTCACATTAAAGAAGGAGCAACTGAGAGAGCTGAAAAAGATGGACACTGATAAATCCCAGCCTTGGAGTTAGATATTACTTCAGTTGGCAAGTAGTGAGGGAGAAAAAGAATGTTTCTTGGTCACTCACAGAGACTTATTTTGGAATAAATGTGTCTGTTCCACTATAAATAAGGGCTTAACATTCTGAGTTTCCTATATTAAATATTTATAGAAATGAGCTTCTGTATCTTAGACTATAGGACTGACAGAGTTATTTGTCCTAGTGATATAGAGATACTCAGCTATTACTTGTACCTGGCATTGGCTTGTAGTTTTTAAGAGTTGAAATGCTGGTAAGGCAAACACTGTAAAGACTTCTAGCATACCAGTTTCTTGACATTTTGAGTAGCTTATAACTGTTTTGCTAAAGTATTTGTAATTTTTATTAAAATATATGGGACCTCTGCAATTTCATGTGTGTGTGAAAATTCCAAGGTGAATATTTGCTATCAAGCCTCTCAATGGACAATAGGCCATTCATTTATTCACTAAATCTATGAATTTATGAGCTTTCCCTATGAACAATCACAGCTGTTCTACAACACATTTTCTCCAAAACCTACATACAATACAGAAATAAGCTTTTTGTGAATAACCTCCAACCACCCTGTCTTATTAATTTTGCAGTCAGGCAACAGACATCCCAATATGCCCAAGAGTCTAGCCATCCAATCTGCTATAAAAGATGACGTCTGTTCTGGCAGTTAGAATCCAGTAATCTGGTCATTGGTCACTTTATGGAAACCAATCCATGAACCAATGAGAATACTTTTTTATCCTTGTGTATTTCTGTGTATTACTTATTCCAAACTGTATCAAACCTGCAAATTACTTTGGCATGCTGGTCATGTTAAAAACCTAACAAAAATTTTAAAACATTTTGAAAGAGTAAAATTGTAATGATGGACATACCTCTCAATGTCCTAAAGCAAGAAATCTGAACAATGCCAAAAATAATGAAGGGACAAAGGACCAAAATTTAGAGCACATTTTAAATGTTGCTCTTATAAACTTAGAAAATTGCTAGAATGATAGGTTTTGCATTGGAATGCATTCTCTGAAAGATATGAAGTCCGAAACGCAAATGTCTGCCTTTATTTAGTAACGTCAGTCCTCGGTGATTTGCTAGAAAACCAAATTTGATGAGAATCTCACCAAAAATATGGAGCAAAAATCTGGACATTCTTCAAAAAATCTGGGGAGCTGAGAGGTATGGTGGTGAATTTATATCAAAGTATTGTATTTAAGACAAGGTGAAAACATGGCAAAGCACGCTGACATGATTTCCCGTTATTTTTCTTATCTTTTGCATTTGTTTCCTTTGTTTTGTGCCTCTGTTGCTTTTACTTTTCTTTATAAAAATACACTTTTTCCCCTGTCAGTGTCATGAAATATTAATTTAACCTTTATCCCTGATATCAGCAAAGGGAATAATTTGGGAATGTGTCCATAGACATTAATAGATGCATGTGCGGGTGTCCATTCCTTAAAGTCTTTGGACATATCCCATCCTTATCTCTGGAGTTACATCAAGTAGGAAACACTAAATTTATTTCAACCATGGTTTGATAACAAGGTTATGCAGCATTTTATTAAAAAATAGCCTAAATAAATAAATAAGGAGTGACAATGGCAGAAACGCATCATGACATTTAAATCACAGCGTACCGGGGTATAGATACATTCCACTGAAGTTCTAGGGAGTATGACACAAGCTTTGGAAGTATGAGATGTGATAGTGCTAAGACATAGCTGGGCCTACCTAGCCTTCTGCTTATCACATGACTAAGGTAGCATCACATGACTACGGTAGCAATACTGACTAACTTTCATTCTGCTTCCTCAGCTACAGCACAGCAAACGTTCTATCCCATGCCGTCTTGAACATTTTCTCATGATATATGAATCTATTACTTTCAATGCTACCTTGTTTCATACAGAAACTCCATCTGTTTCTAATTGTTTCTATGATCACCCACTAGTTATAGCTCTCATTTCAAGTTTTTCTCATAGCTTTTATATTTTATTTTCCAAAAAACATAGAGAGGTTTGAAAGTTCAGATAGTACTCTACATCATATTCCTTAGTATCCAAAACCAACTCAAATAGTTTAGTCAAATAGTCTTATCACTTGTAATCATTGTTTGCATGAATTGTAGCTGAACTGTTAGTATTGTACTCTTTTTATTTGTATTTATTTGTATTTCTTAACATAACTTGTATTTCTGAAGCTTTTCTCCTCAGGCCTCCACTGAAAATGGATATGAATCCAGTTGGACTTTCCTGGACAACAGATGTAAAATAAAAAAAATGAATAAATACGTTTCTTTCATCTGTTCTTTCTCCCTACTTTCCTCAAAGGTGTGCACACATAGGTTCTGTGAACCTGTCATTGTACAGCTTGTATTGCAGGCCTTGTATGGCTTTGGTGTCTGTCTTATCCAAACAACTTCAACCTTGCCTGCATCTTTGCAAAGACAAAGTCTTCATATCTGCACATAGTATTTAGAATTGAATGTCAGTAACTTTCCATCTACACACGGTAACTTTGTTCATTCTTCTAGCTGCACCCCTCCCTAAGCTGCCTTACTTGTGTTTAATTTCTAAGTCACTAAGTTTATTACTTCTCTACTTTTTTTTAAAGTACTTCACCCCCCAGTGACCAGTCCTTACTTGGACTTTTCTTCCTGAGCTGTAAATGTTGTTTGTCCTACCACATATCAGACTATTCCTGTCTTTAGTAGTTTTACGTTGTAGTGAGTACAAGAAAGTGAATAGATGTTAGTGTAGTTTAGGTGACTGATGTTATCTTTGACCTAATTCTACTCATTCCCCTGTGTCTTTTTTATTTACCCCTAAACTGAGCAAGTCAGCAAACCTGTGTGAGTGCAGTATGCCTTATCGCCAGACACCTTACCTCATCAAGTCTATAGGACGATATACTGTTTTCTGTACCACTGTGTCTTTTTTTAAAACACCTTTATTGAATTATCACTTGTGACATAGGCGATGTTATACTGTGTCATAATGCCAGAATGAATATATATCCAACCATCTCGTTACTAATGAGTATGTTAACTATGGTGTCCTGTAAATAGTCACTTCTTTCAGAGTCTAGTGACCAAAGGCTTTCCAACTTCATCTGTGTACCTAGATTCAGAAGCATTGCATTCTTGCCTTATTTGTATATTTTCATCTAATTGTTCTACAGGGTCAAGTACTGTTTCCTTACATCTGACATCTAATGCCTCAGTAGTATTTTGTGCATCATTAGCTAAGTGAGGCTATTCCTGCAGATTGATTTTTATACATTTACAAGGGTAATGTACAGATTCAGTGGAGACCAATTTCAAGCATAGCCCAATATACCAACATACAGAAGATCAGACACATAATTACAGTTACAAGTCTGGCAGTATAAACAAACTTTCTAGTTAGTACAAGAGGCACTATAAACATTTAGCTGAAAACATGCACAAACCAAATGCATGTGATTCACCTGTCTAAGCTAAGTGGTCAGGTGTGCTGCCTCTCTTTATACTCCCTGCAAACATAACTGCAATTTTACATTTATTAACATACAGAAGATCAGACACATAATTACAGTTACAAGTCCTGCAGTATAAACATACTTTCTAGTTAGTACAAGAGGCACTATAAGCATTTAGCTGAAAACATACACAAACCAAATGCATGTGATTCACCTGTCTAAGCTAAGTGGTCAGGTGTGCTGCCTCTCTTTATACTCCCTGCAAACATAACTGCAATTTTACATTTATTATAACCTACAGGATGTTTGCATTTCTTCTGTTTCCATCAACAACAACTCTTGTATATAGTAGAGAAACCTGCTGTTGGTTGAGGAGTGTTTTGATGAGACATAAATCATTAGTTTTTTTCATCAATGTCAAAGTTTCTTTGAGAATTGTCCACTGAATAGATTGTTATGGAACAGTGCAGTAAGGAAGTTTTTCTTTACCCAGTGTGGTGGATCTTAGCACTACTATATTTAGATATGTGGTACAGGCGCCTGCTGCTGTTTTTCTAGTTTATTTGTTTATTTATTCATTCATTTATTTATTTATTTATTTATTTATTTTTGGTGGCAGCCGACAATGTGAAATGCTGTCTTCTTTTTCATTTTCATGGCACTGTTTTCCATGGAAGTATACTCGATAGTTAGCCATATATCAATTTATTTTTTGATGTCTTTGTAACTGTTTGAACCTCTTCTTCCCCAAGTATCTTTCCTAAAAATGGCTCCTGGTCCAGTAGAAAAACCCGAGATTATCGTAATGTAAATAGGTGAAGCAGATTCCTAGCACAGCATTACATATTCATAGAAGAATATAATGTGTTCCTGTCACTAACTGACTGAAGTAGCTGGGCGGAGGACTAGAACATGATGTGTGGTGTGCAGGTTGGTATAAACAGATCTAATTGAAGTGGGAAAGATACAAATGGAAAAAAGGCAATCTCACGCTAAAAGGTCTTTGAGGGACTATTTAGGAAACTGTTTTAGGAATGGAGTTGATATTTTATTTATTTATTAGGATTTCATGTTTATAACTCGGATAGTCTGACTCACCAGTTGCACATTCTCAGCAGAGTCTTGTGGAGGACAACTTCACAGAACAGTACACAAAACATCACATAAAAAGTAAAATAAATAATAACTCACATAATGTATTTCAAAAAAGTTACACATTTAAAGGCTGAAAATGTATAAGGCAATACAATATATTTACAGTTGCATTAACACATTGCTTCATATCCATGCACAGTATATTTAAAGGGTGAAAATGTGTAAAGCAGTACAATATATTTACAGCTGAGTAAACATATTGATTCATATCCACGCACAGTATATTTAAAGGGTGAAATGTGTAAAGCAGTACAATATATTTACAGCTGAGTAAACATATTGATTCATATCCATGCACAGTGTATTTAAAGGGTGAAAATGTGTAAAGCAGTGCAATATATTTACAGCTGAGTAAACATATTGATTCATATCCACGCACAGTATATTTAAAGGGTGAAAATGTGTAAAGCAGTACAACATATTTACAGCTGAGTAAACATATTGCTTCATATCCATGCACAGTATATTTAAGGGTGAAAATGTGTAAAGCAGTACAATATATTTACAGCTGAGTAAACATACTGATTCATATCCACGCACAGTATATTTAAAGGGTGAAATGTGTAAAGCAGTACAATATATTTACAGCTGAGTAAACATATTGGTTCATATCCACGCACAGTATATTTAAAGGGTGAAATGTGTAAAGCAGTACAATATATTTACAGCTGAGTAAACATATTGATTCATATCCACGCACAGTATATTTAAAGGGTGAAATGTGTAAAGCAGTACAATATATTTACAGTTGCGTTAAGACATTGCTTCATATCCATGCACAGTATATTTAAAGGGTGAAAATGTGTAAAGTAGTACAATATATTTACAGCTGAGTAAACATATTGATTCATATCCATGCACAGTATATTTAAAGGGTGAAATGTGCAAAGCAGTACAATATATTTACAGCTGAGTAAACATATTGATTCATATCCACGCACAGTATATTTAAAGGGTAAAATGTGTGAAGCAGTACAATATATTTACAGCTGAGTAAACATGTTGATTCATATCCACGCACAGTATATTTAAAGGGTAAAATGTGTAAAGCAGTACAATATATTTACAGCTGAGTAAACATATTGATTCACATCCACGCACAGTATATTTAAAGGGTGAAAATGTGTAAAGCAGTACAATATATTTACAGTTGCGTTAACACATTGCTTCATATCCATGCACAGTATATTTAAAGGGTGAAAATGTGTAAAGCAGTACAATATATTTACAGCTGAGTAAACATATTGATTTATATCCACGCACAGTATATTTAAAGGGTAAAATGTGTAAAGCAGTACAATACATTTACAGCTGAGTAAACATATTGATTCATATCCATGCACAGTATATTTAAAGGGTGAAATGTGTAAAGCAGTACAATATATTTACAGCTGAGTAAACATATTGATTCAGATCCACGCACAGTATATTTAAAGGGTGAAATGTATAAAGCAGTACAATATATTTACAGCTGAGTAAACATATTGATTCATATCCACGCACAGTATATTTAAAGGGTGAAATGTGTAAAGCAGTACAATATATTTACAGCTGAGTAAACATATTGATTCATATCCAAGCACAGTATATTTAAAGGGTGAAATGTGTAAAGCAGTACAATATATTTACAGTTGCGTTAACACATTGCTTCATATCCATGCACAGTATATTTAAAGGGTGAAAATGTGTAAAGTAGTACAATATATTTACAGCTGAGTAAACATATTGATTCATATCCACTCACAGTATATTTAAAGGGTGAAATGTGTAAAGCTGTACAATAAATTTAAAGCTGAGTAAACATATTGATTCATATCCACGCACAGTATATTTAAAGGGTAAAATGTGTAAAGCAGTACAATATATTTAAAGCTGAGTAAACATATTGGTTCATATCCACGCACAGTATATTTAAAGGGTGAAATGTGTAAAGCAGTACGATATATTTACAGCTGAGTAAACATATTGATTCATATCCACGCACAGTATATTTAAAGGGTGAAATGTGTAAAGCAGTACAATATATTTACAGCTGAGTAAACATATTGATTCATATCCACGCACAGTATATTTAAAGGGTGAAATGTGTAAAGCAGTACAATATATTTACAGTTGCATTAACACATAGCTTTATATCCATGCACAGTATATTTAAAGGGTGAAAATGTGTAAAGCAGTACAATATATTTACAGCTGAGTAAACATATTGATTCAGATCCACGCACAGTATATTTAAAGTGTGAAATGTGTAAAGCAGTACAATATATTTACATCTGAGTAAACATATTGATTCATATCCACGCACAATATATTTAAAGGGTGAAATGTGTAAAGCAGTACCATATATTTACAGCTGAGTAAACATGTTGATTCATATCCACGCACAGTATATTTAAAGGGTGAAAATGTGTAAAGCAGTACAATATATGAGTAAACATATTGATTCATATCCACTCACAGTAAATTTAAAGGGTGATATGTGTAAAGCAGTGCAATATATTTACAGCTGAGTAAAGATATTGATTCAGATCCACGCACAGTATATTTAAAGTGTGAAATGTGTAAAGCAGTACAATATATTTACAGCTGAGTAAACATATTGATTCATATCCACGCACAATATATTTAAAGGGTGAAATGTGTAAAGCAGTACAATATATTTACAGCTGAGTAAACATGTTGATTCATATCCACGCACAGTATATTTAAAGGGTGAAAATGTGTAAAGCAGTACAATATATTTACAGCTGAGTAAACATATTGATTCATATCCACGCACAGTATATTTAAAGGGTGAAATGTGTAAAGCAGTACAATATATTTACAGCTGAGTAAACATATTGATTCATATCCACGCACAGTATATTTAAAGGGTGAAATGTGTAAAGCAGTACAATATATTTACAGTTGCATTAACACATAGCTTCATATCCATGCACAGTATATTTAAAGGGTGAAAATGTGTAAAGCAGTACAATATATTTACAGCTGAGTAAACATATTCATTCATATCTACGCACAGTATATTTAAAGGGTGAAATGTGTAAAGCAGTACAATATATTTACAGCTGAGTAAACATATTGATTCATATCCACGCACAGTATATTTAAAGGGTGAAATGTGCAAAGCAGTACAATATATTTACAGTTGAGTAAACACATTGATTCATATCCATGCACAGTATATTTAAAGGGTGAAAATGTGTAAAGCAGTACAATATATTTACAGCTGAGTAAACATATTGATTCAGATCCACGCACAGTATATTTAAAGTGTGAAATGTGTAAAGCAGTACAATATATTTACAGCTGAGTAAACATATTGATTCATATCCACGCACAGTATATTTAAAGGGTGAAATGTGTAAAGCAGTACAATATATTTACAGCTGAGTAAACATATTGATTCATATCCACGCACAGTATGTTTAAAAGGTGAAAATGTGTAAAGCAGTACAATATATTTACAGCTGAGTAAACATATTGATTCATATCCATGCACAGTATATTTAAAGGGTGAAAATGTGTAAAGCAGTACAATATATTTACAGCTGAGTAAACATATTGATTCATATCCACGCACAGTATATTTAAATGGTGAAATGTGTAAAGCAGTACAATCTATTTACAGCTGAGTAAACATATTGATTCATATCCACGCACAGTATATTTAAAGGGTGAAAATGTGTAAAGCAGTACAATATATTTACAGCTGAGTAAACATATTTATTCATATCCACGAACAGTATATTTAAAGGGTGAAAATGTGTAAATCAGTACAATATATTTACAGCTGAGTAAACATATTGATTCATATCCGCGCACAGTATATTTAAAGGGTGAAAATGTATAAGGCAATACAATATATTTACAGTTGCGTTAACACATTGCTTCATATCCATGCAACGTATATTTAAAGGGTGAAAATGTGTAAAGCAGTACAATATATTTACAGCTGAGTAAACATATTGATTCATATCCATGCACAGTATATTTAAAGGGTGAAATGTGTAAAGCAGTACAATATATTTACATCTGAGTAAACATATTGATTCATATCCACACACAGTATATTTAAAGTGTGAAATGTGTAAAGCAGTACAATATATTTACAACTGAGTAAACATATTGATTCCTATCCATGCACAGTATATTTAAAGGGTGAAATGTGTAAAGCAGTACAATATATTTACAGCTGAGTAAACATATTGATTCATATCCACACACAGTATATTTAAGGGGTGAAAATGTGTAAAGCAGTTCAATATATTTACAGCTGAGTAAACATATTGATTCGTATCCATGCACAGTATATTTAAAGGGTGAAAATGTGTAAAGCAGTACAATATATTTACAGCTGAGTAAACATATTGATTCATATCCACGCACAGTATATTTACAGGGTGAAAATGTGTAAAGCAGTACAATATATTTACAGCTGAGTAAACATATTGATTCATATCCACGCACAGTATATTTAAAGGGTGAAATGTGTAAAGCAGTACAATATATTTACAGCTAAATAAACATATTGATTCATATCCACGTACAGTATATTTAAAGGATGAAAATGTGTAAAGCAGTACAATATATTTACAGCTGAGTAAACATATTGATTCATATCCACGCACAGTATATTTAAAGGGTGAAAATGTGTAAAGCAGTACAATATATTTACAGCTGAGTAAACATATTGATTCATATCCACGCACAGTACATTTAAAGGGTGAAATGTGTAAAGCAGTACAATATATTTACAGCTGAGTAAACATATTGATTCATATCCATGCACAGTGTATTTAAAGGGTGAAAATGTGTAAAGCAGTACAATATATTTACAGCTGAGTAAACATATTGATTCATATCCACGCACAATATATTTAAAGGGTGAAATGTGTAAAGCAGTACAATATATTTATAGCTGAGTAAACATGTTGATTCATATCCACGCACAGTATATTTAAAGGGTGAAAATGTGTAAAGCAGTACAATATATTTACAGCTGAGTAAACATATTGATTCATATCCACGCACAGTATATTTAAAGGGTGAAAATGTGTAAAGCAGTACAATATATTTACAGCTGAGTAAACATATTGATTCAAATCCACGCACAGTATATTTAAAGTGTGAAATGTGTAAAGCAGTACAATATATTTACAGCTGAGTAAACATATTGATTCATATCCACGCACAATATATTTAAAGGGTGAAATGTGTAAAGCAGTACAATATATTTACAGCTGAGTAAACATATTGATTCATATCCACGCACAGTATATTTAAAGGGTAAAATGTGTGAAGCAGTACAATATATTTACAGCTGAGTAAACATGTTGATTCATATCCATGCACAGTATATTTAAACGGTAAAATGTGTAAAGCAGTACAATATATTTACAGCTGAGTAAACATATTGATTCACATCCACGCACAGTATATTTAAAGGGTGAAAATGTGTAAAGCAGTACAATATATTTACAGTTGCATTAACACATTGCTTCATATCCATGCACAGTATATTTAAAGGGTGAAAATGTGTAAAGCAGTGCAATATATTTACAGCTGAGTAAACATATTGATTCATATCCACGCACAGTATATTTAAAGTGTGAAAATGTGTAAAGCAGTGCAATATATTTACAGCTGAGTAAACATATTGACTCATGTCCATGCACAGTATATTTAAAGGGTAAAATGTGTAAAGCAGTACAGTATACTTACAGCTGAGTAAACATATTGATTCATATCCACGCACAGTATATTTAAAGGGTGAAAATGTGTAAAGCAGTACAATATATTTACAGCTGAGTAAACATATTGATTCATATCCATGCACAGTATATTTAAAGGGTGAAAATGTGTAAAGCAGTACAATATATTTACCGCTGAGTAAACATATTGATTCAAATCCACACACAGTAAATTTAAAGGGTGATATGTGTAAAGCAGTGCAATATATTTACAGCTGAGTAAACATATTGATTCAGATCCACGCACAGTATATTTAAAGTGTGAAATGTGTAAAGCAGTACAATATATTTACAGCTGAGTAAACATATTGATTCATATCCACGCACAGTATATTTAAAGGGTGAAATGTGTAAAGCAGTACAATATATTTACAGCTGAGTAAACATATTGATTCATATCCACGCACAGTATATTTAAAGGGTGAAAATGTGTAAAGCAGTACAATATATTTACAGCTGAGTAAACATATTGATTCATATCCACGCACAGTATATTTAAAGGGTGAAATGTGTAAAGCAGTACAATATATTTACAGTTGAGTAAACACATTGATTCATATCCATGCACAGTATATTTAAAGGGTGAAAATGTGTAAAGCAGTACAATATATTTACAGCTGAGTAAACATATTGATTCATATCCACGCACAGTATATTTAAAGGGTGAAATGTGTAAAGCAGTACAATATATTTACAGCTGAGTAAACATATTGATTCATATCCATGCACAGTATATTTAAAGGGTGAAAATGTGTAAAGCAGTACAATATATTTACAGCTGAGTAAACATATTGATTCATATCCACGCACAGTATATTTAAAGGGTGAAATGTGTAAAGCAGTACAATATATTTACAGCTGAGTAAACATATTGATTCATATCCACGCACAGTATATTTAAAGGGTGAAATGTGTAAAGCAGTACAATATATTTACAGCTGAGTAAACATATTGATTCATATCCATGCACAGTATATTTAAAGGGTGAAAATGTGTAAAGCAGTACAATATATTTACAGCTGAGTAAACATATTGATTCATATCCACGCACAGTATATTTAAAGGGTGAAATGTGTAAAGCAGTACAATATATTTACAGCTGAGTAAACATATTGATTCATATCCACGCACAGTATATTTAAAGGGTGAAAATGTGTAAAGCAGTACAATATATTTACAGCTGAGTAAACATATTGATTCATATCCACGCACAGTATATTTAAAGGGTGAAAATGTGTAAAGCAGTACAATATATTTACAGCTGAGTAAACATATTGATTCATATCCACGCACAGTATATTTAAAGGGTGAAAATGTGTAAAGCAGTACAATATATTTACAGCTGAGTAAACATATTGATTCATATCCACGCACAGTATATTTAAAGGGTGAAAATGTGTAAAGCAGTACAATATATTTACAGCTGAGTAAACATATTGATTCATATCCACGCACAGTATATTTAAAGGGTGAAATGTGTAAAGCAGTACAATATATTTACAGCTGAGTAAACATATTGATTCATATCCACGCACAGTATATTTAAAGGGTGAAAATGTGTAAAGCAGTACAATATATTTACAGCTGAGTAAACATATTGATTCATATCCACGCACAGTATATTTAAAGGGTGAAAATGTGTAAAGCAGTACAATATATTTACAGCTGAGTAAACATATTGATTCATATCCACGCACAGTATATTTAAAGGGTGAAAATGTGTAAAGCAGTACAATATATTTACAGCTGAGTAAACATATTGATTCATATCCACGCACAGTATATTTAAAGGGTGAAATGTGTAAAGCAGTACAATATATTTACAGCTGAGTAAACATATTGATTCATATCCACGCACAGTATATTTAAAGGGTGAAAATGTGTAAAGCAGTACAATATATTTACAGCTGAGTAAACATATTGATTCATATCCACGCACAGTATATTTAAAGGGTGAAATGTGTAAAGCAGTACAATATATTTACAGCTGAGTAAACATATTGATTCATATCCACGCACAGTATATTTAAAGGGTGAAAATGTGTAAAGCAGTACAATATATTTACAGCTGAGTAAACATATTGATTCATATCCACGCACAGTATATTTAAAGGGTGAAAATGTGTAAAGCAGTACAATATATTTACAGCTGAGTAAACATATTGATTCATATCCACGCACAGTATATTTAAAGGGTGAAATGTGTAAAGCAGTACAATATATTTACAGCTGAGTAAACATATTGATTCATATCCACGCACAGTATATTTAAAGGGTGAAATGTGTAAAGCAGTACAATATATTTACAGCTGAGTAAACATATTGATTCATATCCACGCACAGTATATTTAAAGGGTGAAAATGTGTAAAGCAGTACAATATATTTACAGCTGAGTAAACATATTGATTCATATCCACGCACAGTATATTTAAAGGGTGAAAATGTGTAAAGCAGTACAATATATTTACAGCTGAGTAAACATATTGATTCATATCCATGCACAGTATATTTAAAGGGTGAAAATGTGTAAAGCAGTACAATATATTTACAGCTGAGTAAACATATTGATTCATATCCACGCACAGTATATTTAAAGGGTGAAATGTGTAAAGCAGTACAATATATTTACAGCTGAGTAAACATATTGATTCATATCCACGCACAGTATATTTAAAGGGTGAAAATGTGTAAAGCAGTACAATATATTTACAGCTGAGTAAACATATTGATTCATATCCACGCACAGTATATTTAAAGGGTGAAAATGTGTAAAGCAGTACAATATATTTACAGCTGAGTAAACATATTGATTCATATCCACGCACAGTATATTTAAAGGGTGAAATGTGTAAAGCAGTACAATATATTTAAGGAAATATATTAAGAAATTTAAAGGTAAATTAAAGTAAATTTTAACATAAAATATATTAAAAGGAATTTAAAGGTAAAATTTAAGCAGTAAATATATTAACATAAAATATATTTAAAGTAATTAAAGGTAAATTTAAGCAGTAAAATATTTCATATAAAAAGTATATAAAGTAATTTAAGGTAAAATTTAAGCAGTAAATTATTAACATAAAATATATTAAGAAATTTAAAGGTAAATTTAAGCAGTAAATATATTACACAGTAAAATTTAATTTAGACATATATTTAAGGTA
>NC_056736.1:395861696-395896696 GCF_019279795.1 Protopterus annectens
TTTTTTTGGGGTTTTTTAAAAAAAAAAAAAGTGTAGAAGCAGTACAATATATTTACAGCTGAGTAAACATATTGATTCATATCCACGCACAGTATATTTAAAGGGTGAAATGTGTAAAGCAGTACAATATATTTACAGCTGAGTAAACATATTGATTCATATCCACGCACAGTATATTTAAAGGGTGAAATGTGTAAAGCAGTACAATATATTTACAGCTGAGTAAACATATTGATTCATATCCATGCACAGTATATTTAAAGGGTGAAATGTGTAAAGCAGTACAATATATTTACAGCTGAGTAAACATATTGATTCATATCCACACAGTATATTTAAAGGGTGAAAATGTGTAAAGCAGTACAATATATTTACAGCTGAGTAAACATATTGATTCATATCCACGCAGAGTATATTTAAAGGGTGAAATGTGTAAAGCAGTACAATATATTTACAGCTGAGTAAACATATTGATTCATATCCACGACAGTATATTTAAAGGGTGAAATGTGTAAAGCAGTACAATATATTTACAGCTGAGTAAACATATTGATTCATATCCACGCACAGTATATTTAAAGGGTGAAATGTGTAAAGCAGTACAATATATTTACAGCTGAGTAAACATATTGATTCATATCCACGCACAGTATATTTAAAGGGTGAAAATGTGTAAAGCAGTACAATATATTTACAGCTGAGTAAACATATTGATTCATATCCATGCACAGTATATTTAAAGGGTGAAATGTGTAAAGCAGTACAATATATTTACAGCTGAGTAAACATATTGATTCATATCCACGCACAGTATATTTAAAGGGTGAAATGTGTAAAGCAGTACAATATATTTACAGCTGAGTAAACATATTGATTCATATCCACGCACAGTATATTTAAAGGGTGAAATGTGTAAAGCAGTACAATATATTTACAGCTGAGTAAACATATTGATTCATATCCACGCACAGTATATTTAAAGGGTGAAATGTGTAAAGCAGTACAATATATTTACAGCTGAGTAAACATATTGATTCATATCCACGCACAGTATATTTAAAGGGTGAAAATGTGTAAAGCAGTACAATATATTTACAGCTGAGTAAACATATTGATTCATATCCACGCACAGTATATTTAAAGGGTGAAATGTGTAAAGCAGTACAATATATTTACAGCTGAGTAAACATATTGATTCATATCCACGCACAGTATATTTAAAGGGTGAAATGTGTAAAGCAGTACAATATATTTACAGCTGAGTAAACATATTGATTCATATCCATGCACAGTATATTTAAAGGGTGAAATGTGTAAAGCAGTACAATATATTTACAGCTGAGTAAACATATTGATTCATATCCACGCACAGTATATTTAAAGGGTGAAATGTGTAAAGCAGTACAATATATTTACAGCTGAGTAAACATATTGATTCATATCCACGCACAGTATATTTAAAGGGTGAAATGTGTAAAGCAGTACAATATATTTACAGCTGAGTAAACATATTGATTCATATCCACGCACAGTATATTTAAAGGGTGAAATGTGTAAAGCAGTACAATATATTTACAGCTGAGTAAACATATTGATTCATATCCACGCACAGTATATTTAAAGGGTGAAAATGTGTAAAGCAGTACAATATATTTACAGCTGAGTAAACATATTGATTCATATCCACGCACAGTATATTTAAAGGGTGAAATGTGTAAAGCAGTACAATATATTTACAGCTGAGTAAACATATTGATTCATATCCACACAGTATATTTAAAGGGTGAAATGTGTAAAGCAGTACAATATATTTACAGCTGAGTAAACATATTGATTCATATCCACGCACAGTATATTTAAAGGGTGAAATGTGTAAAGCAGTACAATATATTTACAGCTGAGTAAACATATTGATTCATATCCACGCACAGTATATTTAAAGGGTGAAATGTGTAAAGCAGTACAATATATTTACAGCTGAGTAAACATATTGATTCATATCCACGCACAGTATATTTAAAGGGTGAAATGTGTAAAGCAGTACAATATATTTACAGCTGAGTAAACATATTGATTCATATCCACGCACAGTATATTTAAAGGGTGAAAATGTGTAAAGCAGTACAATATATTTACAGCTGAGTAAACATATTGATTCATATCCATGCACAGTATATTTAAAGGGTGAAATGTGTAAAGCAGTACAATATATTTACAGCTGAGTAAACATATTGATTCATATCCACGCACAGTATATTTAAAGGGTGAAATGTGTAAAGCAGTACAATATATTTACAGCTGAGTAAACATATTGATTCATATCCACGCACAGTATATTTAAAGGGTGCAAATGTAAAGCAGTACAATATATTTACAGCTGAGTAAACATATTGATTCATATCCACGCACAGTATATTTAAAGGGTGAAATGTGTAAAGCAGTACAATATATTTACAGCTGAGTAAACATATTGATTCATATCCACGCACAGTATATTTAAAGGGTGAAATGTGTAAAGCAGTACAATATATTTACAGCTGAGTAAACATATTGATTCATATCCACGCACAGTATATTTAAAGGGTGAAAATGTGTAAAGCAGTACAATATATTTACAGCTGAGTAAACATATTGATTCATATCCACGCACAGTATATTTAAAGGGTGAAATGTGTAAAGCAGTACAATATATTTACAGCTGAGTAAACATATTGATTCATATCCACGCACAGTATATTTAAAGGGTGAAATGTGTAAAGCAGTACAATATATTTACAGCTGAGTAAACATATTGATTCATATCCATGCACAGTATATTTAAAGGGTGAAAATGTAAAGCAGTACAATATATTTACAGCTGAGTAAACATATTGATTCATATCCATGCACAGTATATTTAAAGGGTGAAATGTGTAAAGCAGTACAATATATTTACAGCTGAGTAAACATATTGATTCATATCCACGCACAGTATATTTAAAGGGTGAAATGTGTAAAGCAGTACAATATATTTACAGCTGAGTAAACATATTGATTCATATCCATGCACAGTATATTTAAAGGGTGAAAATGTGTAAAGCAGTACAATATATTTACAGCTGAGTAAACATATTGATTCATATCCACGCACAGTATATTTAAAGGGTGAAATGTGTAAAGCAGTACAATATATTTACAGCTGAGTAAACATATTGATTCATATCCACGCACAGTATATTTAAAGGGTGAAATGTGTAAAGCAGTACAATATATTTACAGCTGAGTAAACATATTGATTCATATCCACGCACAGTATATTTAAAGGGTGAAAATGTGTAAAGCAGTACAATATATTTACAGCTGAGTAAACATATTGATTCATATCCATGCACAGTATATTTAAAGGGTGAAAATGTGTAAAGCAGTACAATATATTTACAGCTGAGTAAACATATTGATTCATATCCACGCACAGTATATTTAAAGGGTGAAATGTGTAAAGCAGTACAATATATTTACAGCTGAGTAAACATATTGATTCATATCCACGCACAGTATATTTAAAGGGTGAAAATGTGTAAAGCAGTACAATATATTTACAGCTGAGTAAACATATTGATTCATATCCACGCACAGTATATTTAAAGGGTGAAAATGTGTAAAGCAGTACAATATATTTACAGCTGAGTAAACATATTGATTCATATCCACGCACAGTATATTTAAAGGGTGAAAATGTGTAAAGCAGTACAATATATTTACAGCTGAGTAAACATATTGATTCATATCCGCGCACAGTATATTTAAAGGGTGAAAATGTGTAAAGCAGTACAATATATTTACAGCTGAGTAAACATATTGATTCATATCCATGCACAGTATATTTAAAGGGTGAAATGTGTAAAGCAGTACAATATATTTACAGCTGAGTAAGCGTATTGATTCATATCCATGCACTGTATATTTAAAGGGTGAAATGTGTAAAGCAGTACAATATATTTACAGCTGAGTAAACATATTGATTCCTATCCATGCACAGTATATTTAAAGGGTGAAATGTGTAAAGCAGTACAATATATTTACAGCTGAGTAGACATATTGATTCATATCCATGCACAGTATATTTAAGGGGTGAAAATGTGTAAAGCAGTTCAATATATTTACAGCTGAGTAAACATATTGATTCATATCCACGCACAATATATTTAAAGGGTGAAATTTGTAAAGCAGTACAATATATTTACAGCTGAGTAAACATATTGATTCATATCCACGCACAGTATATTTAAAGGATGAAAATGTGTAAAGCAGTACAATATATTTACAGCTGAGTAAACATATTGATTCATATCCACGCACAGTATATTTAAAGGGTGAAAATGTGTAAAGCAGTACAATATATTTACAGCTGAGTAAACATATTGATTCATATCCACGCACAGTATATTTAAAGGGTGAAAATGTGTAAAGCAGTACAATATATTTACAGCTGAGTAAACATATTGATTCATATCCACGCACAGTATATTTAAAGGGTGAAATGTGTAAAGCAGTACAATATATTTACAGCTGAGTAAACATATTGATTCATATCCACGCACAGTATATTTAAAGGGTGAAATGTGTAAAGCAGTACAATATATTTACAGCTGAGTAAACATATTGATTCATATCCACGCACAGTATATTTAAAGGGTGAAATGTGTAAAGCAGTACAATATATTTACAGCTGAGTAAACATATTGATTCATATCCACGCACAGTATATTTAAAGGGTGAAATGTGTAAAGCAGTACAATATATTTACAGCTGAGTAAACATATTGATTCATATCCACGCACAGTATATTTAAAGGGTGAAAATGTGTAAAGCAGTACAATATATTTACAGCTGAGTAAACATATTGATTCATATCCACGCACAGTATATTTAAAGGGTGAAAATGTGTAAAGCAGTACAATATATTTACAGCTGAGTAAACATATTGATTCATATCCACGCACAGTATATTTAAAGGGTGAAATGTGTAAAGCAGTACAATATATTTACAGCTGAGTAAACATATTGATTCATATCCACGCACAGTATATTTAAAGGGTGAAATGTGTAAAGCAGTACAATATATTTACAGCTGAGTAAACATATTGATTCATATCCACGCACAGTATATTTAAAGGGTGAAATGTGTAAAGCAGTACAATATATTTACAGCTGAGTAAACATATTGATTCATATCCACGCACAGTATATTTAAAGGGTGAAATGTGTAAAGCAGTACAATATATTTACAGCTGAGTAAACATATTGATTCATATCCACGCACAGTATATTTAAAGGGTGAAAATGTGTAAAGCAGTACAATATATTTACAGCTGAGTAAACATATTGATTCATATCCATGCACAGTATATTTAAAGGGTGAAATGTGTAAAGCAGTACAATATATTTACAGCTGAGTAAACATATTGATTCATATCCATGCACAGTATATTTAAAGGGTGAAAATGTGTAAAGCAGTACAATATATTTACAGCTGAGTAAACATATTGATTCATATCCACGCACAGTATATTTAAAGGGTGAAAATGTGTAAAGCAGTACAATATATTTACAGCTGAGTAAACATATTGATTCATATCCGCGCACAGTATATTTAAATGGTGAAAATGTGTAAAGCAGTACAATATATTTACAGCTGAGTAAACATATTGATTCATATCCATGCACGGTCATATTCAGATGCCTGACAAGCACCGACACGCGAAAACACCGACAACGCAGATGACCGACAAGGTGAGAACGACGGACTGTGTAAAGCATAGAGTGATATTTAGTGTTGAGTGGACAGGTAAGTGATTCATAGTGAGGGACTGTGGGTTTAAAGGGTTAAGTGAGTTAGGGTTAGGTGCAGGTAGGTGTGTGTGCGATAGTGAGGGACTGTGGGTTTAGGGTGGGTTAGGTGAGTTAGGTTAGGTGCAGGTAGGGTGAGTGTAAGCAGTGTCGGACTTTGGGGTTGGGTAAGTGATATTTACAGCTGAGTAAACATAGTGTCAGACCTTGGGGTGGGTAAGTGAGTTAGGGTTATTTGCAGGTGGGTAAGTGCGGTAGTGTCGGACCTTAGGGTTAGGGTTTAGGGATAGTGGATATCTTATGTAGTGTACTGTATATTTACGTGTAGTGTGTTGGTGTAATGGTTTTCAGTGTTTTGCGTTGTCGGTATTTTTGTTGTCGGTTTTGTCGGCGATTTACAGCTGAGTAAACATATTGATTCATGATCCCCATGCACAGTATATTTAAAGGGTGAAAATGTGTAAAGCAGTACAATATATTTACAGCTGAGTAAACATAGTGATTCATATCCATGCACAGTATATTTAAAGTGTGAAATGTGTAAAGCAGTACAATATATTTACAGCTGAGTAAACATATTGATTCACATCCACGCAGAGTATATTTAAAGGGTGAAAATGTGTAAAGCAGTGCAATATATTTACAGCTGAGTAAACATATTGATTCATATCCACGCACAGTATATTTAAAGGGTGAAAATGTGTAAAGCAGTGCAATATATTTACAGCTGAATAAACATATTGATTCATGTCCAGTATATTTAAAGGGTAAAATGTGTAAAGCAGTACAATATATTTACAGCTGAGTAAACATATTGATTCACATCCACGCAGAGTATATTTAAAGGGTGAAAATGTGTAAAGCAGTGCAATATATTTACAGCTGAGTAAACATATTGATTCATATCCACGCACAGTATATTTAAAGGGTGAAAATGTGTAAAGCAGTGCAATATATTTACAGCTGAGTAAACATATTGATTCATGTCCACGCACAGTATATTTAAAGGGTAAAATGTGTAAAGCAGTACAATATATTTACAGCTGAGTAAACATATTGATTCACATCCACGCAGAGTATATTTAAAGGGTGAAAATGTGTAAAGCAGTACAACATATTTACAGCTGAGTAAACACATTGCTTCATATCCATGCACAGTATATTTAAAGGGTGAAAATGTGTAAAGCAGTGCAATATATTTACAGCTGAGTAAACATATTGATTCATATCCACGCACAGTATATTTAAAGGGTGAAATGTGTAAAGCAGTACAATATATTTACAGCTGAGTAAACATATTGATTCATATCCACGCACAGTATATTTAAAGGGTGAAATGTGTAAAGCAGTACAATATATTTACAGCTGCGTTAACACATTGCTTCATATCCATGCACAGTATATTTAAAGGGTGAAAATGTGTAAAGTAGTACAATATATTTACAGCTGAGTAAACATATTGATTCATATCCACTCACAGTATATTTAAAGGGTGAAATGTGTAAAGCAGTAAGATATATTTACAGCTGAGTAAACATATTGATTCATATCCACGCACAGTATATTTAAAGGGTGAAATGTGTAAAGCAGTACAATATATTTACAGCTGAGTAAACATATTGATTCATATCCACGCACAGTATATTTAAAGGGTGAAATGTGTAAAGCAGTACAATATATTTACAGTTGCATTAACACATAGCTTTATATCCATGCACAGTATATTTAAAGGGTGAAAATGTGTAAAGCAGTACAATATATTTACAGCTGAGTAAACATATTGATTCATATCCACGCACAGTATATTTAAAGGGTGAAATGTGTAAAGCAGTACGATATATTTACAGCTGATTAAACATATTGATTCATATCCACGCACAGTATATTTAAAGGGTGAAATGTGTAAAGCAGTACAATATATTTACAGTTGAGTAAACACATTGATTCATATCCATGCACAGTATATTTAAAGGGTGAAAATGTGTAAAGCAGTACAATATATTTACAGCTGAGTAAACATATTGATTCAGATCCACGCACAGTATATTTAAAGTGTGAAATGTGTAAAGCAGTACAATATATTTACAGCTGAGTAAACATATTGATTCATATCCACACACAATATATTTAAAGGGTGAAATGTGTAAAGCAGTACAATATATTTACAGCTGAGTAAACATGTTGATTCATATCCACGCACAGTATATTTAAAGGGTGAAAATGTGTAAAGCAGTACAATATATTTACAGCTGAGTAAACATATTGATTCATATCCACTCACAGTATATTTAAAGGGTGATATGTGTAAAGCAGTACAATATATTTACAGCTGAGTAAACATATTGATTCAGATCCACGCACAGTATATTTAAAGTGTGAAATGTGTAAAGCAGTACAATATATTTACAGCTGAGTAAACATATTGATTCATATCCACGCACAGTATATTTAAAGGGTGAAAATGTGTAAAGCAGTACAATATATTTACAGCTGAGTAAACATATTGATTCATATCCACGCACAGTATATTTAAAGGGTGAAATGTGTAAAGCAGTACAATATATTTACAGCTGAGTAAACATATTGATTCATATCCACGCACAGTATATTTAAAGGGTGAAATGTGTAAAGCAGTACAATATATTTACAGTTGCATTAACACATAGCTTCATATCCATGCACAGTATATTTAAAGGGTGAAAATGTGTAAAGCAGTACAATATATTTACAGCTGAGTAAACATATTGATTCATATCCATGCACAGTATATTTAAAGGGTGAAATGTGTAAAGCAGTACAATATATTTACAGCTGAGTAAACATATTGATTCATATCCACGCACAGTATATTTAAAGGGTGAAATGTGTAAAGCAGTACAATATATTTACAGTTGAGTAAACACATTGATTCATATCCATGCACAGTATATTTAAAGGGTGAAAATGTGTAAAGCAGTACAATATATTTACAGCTGAGTAAACATATTGATTCAGATCCACGCACAGTATATTTAAAGTGTGAAATGGGTAAAGCAGTACAATATATTTACAGCTGAGTAAACATATTGATTCATATCCACGCACAGTATATTTAAAGGGTGAAATGTGTAAAGCAGTACAATATATTTACAGTTGAGTAAACATATTGATTCATATCCACGCACAGTATATTTAAAAGGTAAAAATGTGTAAAGCAGTACAATATATTTACAGCTGAGTAAACATATTGATTCATATCCATGCACAGTATATTTAAAGGGTGAAAATGTGTAAAGCAGTACAATATATTTACAGCTGAGTAAACATATTGATTCATATCCACGCACAGTATATTTAAATGGTGAAATGTGTAAAGCAGTACAATATATTTACAGCTGAGTAAACAAATTGTGTCACATCCACACATAATATATTTAAAAGGTGAAAATGTGTAAAGCAGTACAATATATTTACAGCTGAGTAAACATATTGATTCATATCCACGCACAGTATATTTAAAGGGTGAAAGTGTGTAAAGCAGTACAATATATTTACAGCTGAGTAAACATATTGATTCATATCCGCGCACAGTATATTTAAAGGGTGAAAATGTATAAGGCAATACAATATATTTACAGTTGTGTTAACACATTGCTTCATATCCATGCACAGTATATTTAAAGGGTGAAATGTGTAAAGCAGTACAATATATTTACAGCTGAGTAAGCATATTGATTCATATCCACGCACAGTATATTTAAAGGGTGAAATGTGTAAAGCAGTACAATATATTTACAGCTGAGTAAACATATTGATTCCTATCCATGCACAGTATATTTAAAGGGTGAAATGTGTAAAGCAGTACAATATATTTACAGCTGAGTAAACATATTGATTCATATCCACGCACAGTATATTTAAGGGGTGAAAATGTGTAAAGCAGTTCAATATATTTACAGCTGAGTAAACATATTGATTCATATCCATGCACAGTATATTTAAAGGGTGAAAATGTGTAAAGCAGTACAATATATTTACAGCTGAGTAAACATATTGATTCATATCCACGCACAGTATATTTACAGGGTAAAAATGTGTAAAGCACTACAATATATTTACAGCTGAGTAAACATATTGATTCATATCCACGCACAATATATTTAAAGGGTGAAATGTGTAAAGCAGTACAATATATTTACAGCTGAGTAAACATATTGATTCATATCCACGCACAGTATATTTAAAGGATGAAAATGTGTAAAGCAGTACAATATATTTACAGCTGAGTAAACATATTGATTCATATCCATGCACAGTATATTTAAAGGGTGAAAATCTGTAAAGCAGTACACTATATTTACAGCTGAGTAAACACATATTGATTCATATCCACGCACAGTATATTTAAAGGGTGAAAATGTGTAAAGCAGTACAATATATTTACAGCTGAGTAAACATATTGATTCACATCCACGCACAGTATATTTAAAGGGTGAAATGTGTAAAGCAGTACAATATATTTACAGCTGAGTAAACATATTGATTCATATCCACGCACAGTATATTTAAAGGGTGAAATGTGTAAAGCAGTACAATATATTTACAGCTGAGGAAACATATTAATTCACATCCACGCACAGTATATTTAAAGGGTGAAATGTATAAAGCAGTACAATATATTTACAGCTGAGTAAACATATTGATTCATATCCACGCACAGTATATTTAAAAGGTGAAAATGTGCAAAGCAGTACAATATATTTACAGCTGAGTAAACATATTGATTCACATCCACGCACAGTATGTTTAAAGGGTAAAATGTGTAAAGCAGTACAATATACTTACAGCTGAGTAAACATATTGATTCATATCCACGCACAGTATATTTAAAGGGTGAAAATGTGTAAAGCAGTACAATATATTTACAGCTGAGTAAACATATTGATTCATGTCCACGCACAGTATATTTAAAGGGTAAAATGTGTAAAGCAGTACAATATACTTACAGCTGAGTAAACATATTGATTCATATCCACGCACAGTATATTTAAAGGGTGAAAATGTGTAAAGCAGTACAATATATTTACAGCTGAGGAAACATATTGATTCACATCCACGCACAGTATATTTAAAGGGTGAAAATGTGTAAAGCAGTGCAATATATTTACAGCTGAGGAAACATATTGATTCACATCCACGCACAGTATATTAAAAGGGTGAAATGTGTAAAGCAGTACAATATATTTACAGCTGAGGAAACATATTGATTCATATCCACGCACAGTATATTTAAAGGATGAAATGTGTAAAGCAGTACAATATATTTACAGCTGAGTAAACATATTGATTCATATCCACGCACAGTATATTTAAAGGGTGAAATGTGTAAAGCAGTACAATATATTTACAGCTGAGTAAACCTACTGATTCATATCCACGCACAGTATATTTAAAGGGTGAAATGTGTAAAGCAGTACAATATATTTACAGCTGAGTAAACATATTGATTCATATCCACGCACAGTATATTTAAAGGGTGAAAATGTGTAAAGCAGTACAATATATTTACAGCTGAGTAAACATATTGATTCATATCCACGCACAGTTTATTTAAAGGGTGAAATGTGTAAAGCAGTACAATATATTTACAGCTGAGTAAACATATTGATTCATATCCACGCACAGTATATTTAAAGGGTGAAAATGTGTAAAGCAGTACAATATATTTACAGCTGAGTAAACATATTGATTCATATCCACGCACAGTATATTTAAAGGGTGAAAATGTGTAAAGCAGTACAATATATTTACAGCTGAGTAAACATATTGATTCATATCCATGCACGGGTCACCTTCAGATGCCTGACAACGCGTTTCGCCGACATGGAATCCGACGGGACGAAAACGCCGACAACGCAGGTGACCGACAAGGTGAGAACCCGACGGACTCGGTAAGTGTGCGATAGAGTGAGGGATTTAGTGTTAGGGAGCGGACAGGTAAGTGTGCGATAGTGAGGGACTGTGGGTTTAGGGGTGGGTTAAGTGAGTTAGGGTTAGGGTGCAGGTAGGGTGTGTGTGCGATAGTGAGGGACTGAGGGTTTAGGGGTGGGTTAAGTGAGTTAGGGTTAGGGTGCAGGTAGGGTGAGTGTGCGGTAGTGTCGGACCTTGGGGTTAGGGGTGGGTAAGTGAGTTAGGGTTAGGTTGCAGGTAGGGTAAGTGTGCGGTAGTGTCGGACCTTAGGGTTAGGGTTTGGGTTAGGGATAGTGGATATCTTATGTAGTGTACTGTGTTGTTTACGTGTAGTGTGTTGGTGTAATGGTTTTCGGTGTTTTGCGTTGTCGGTATTTTTTGTTGTCGGTCTTTTGGTGTCGGTGATTTGTGTGTCGGCGAAACGCGATTTCGGGCATCCGAAGGTGATCCCCATGCACAGTATATTTAAAGGGTGAAAATGTGTAAAGCAGTACAATATATTTACAGCTGAGTAAACATAGTGATTCATATCCATGCACAGTATATTTAAAGTGTGAAATGTGTAAAGCAGTACAATATATTTACAGCTGAGTAAACATATTGATTCATATCCACGCACAGTATATTTAAAGGGTGAAAATGTGTAAAGCAGTACAATATATTTACAGCTGAGTAAACATATTGATTCATATCCACGCACAGTATATTTAAAGGGTGAAAATGTGTAAAGCAGTACAATATATTTACAGCTGAGTAAACATATTGATTCATATCCACGCACAGTATATTTAAAGGGTGAAAATCTGTAAAGCAGTACAATATATTTACAGCTGAGTAAACATATTGATTCATGTCCACGCACAGTATATTTAAAGGGTAAAATGTGTAAAGCAGTACTATATATTTACAGCTGAGTAAACATATTGATTCACATCCACGCAGAGTATATTTAAAGGGTGAAAATGTGTAAAGCAGTGCAATATATTAACAGCTGAGTAAACATATTGATTCATATCCACGCACAGTATATTTAAAGGGTGAAAATGTGTAAAGCAGTGCAATATATTTGCAGCTGAATAAACATATTGATTCATGTCCACGCACAGTATATTTAAAGGGTAAAATGTGTAAAGCAGTACAATATACTTACAGCTGAGTAAACATATTGATTCATATCCACGCATAGTTTATTTAAAGGGTGAAAATGTGTAAAGCAGTACAATATATTTACAGCTGAGTAAACATATTGATTCACATCCATGCACAGTATATTTAAAGGGTGAAAATGTGTAAAGCAGTGCAATATATTTACAGCTGAGTAAACATATTGATTCATATCCACGCACAGTATATTTAAAGGGTGAAAATGTGTAAAGCAGTACAATATATTTACAGCTGAGTAAACATATTGATTCATATCCATGCACAGTATATTTAAAGGGTGAAAATGTGTAAAGCAGTACAATATATTTACAGCTGAGTAAACATATTGATTCATATCCACGCACAGTATATTTAAAGGGTGAAAATGTGTAAAGCAGTATAATATATTTACAGCTGAGTAAACATATTGATTCATATCTACGCACAATATATTTAAAGGGTGAAATGTGTAAAGCAGTACAATATATTTACAGCTGAGTAAACATATTGATTCATATCCACGCACAGTATATTTAAAGGGTGAAATGTGTAAAGCAGTACAATATATTTACAGCTGAGTAAACATATTGATTCATATCCACGCACAGTATATTTAAAGGGTGAAATGTGTAAAGCAGTACAATATATTTACAGCTGAGTAAACATATTGATTCATATCCACGCACAGTATATTTAAAGGGTGAAATGTGTAAAGCAGTACAATATATTTACATCTGAGTAAACATATTGATTCATATCCACGCACAGTATATTTAAAGGGTGAAATGTGTAAAGCAGTACAATATATTTACATCTGAGTAAACATATTGATTCATATCCACGCACAGTATATTTAAAGGGTGAAATGTGTAAAGCAGTACAATATATTTACAGCTGAGTAAACATATTGATTCATATCCACGCACAGTATATTTAAAGGGTGAAAATGTGTAAAGCAGTACAATATATTTACAGCTGAGTAAACATATTGATTCATATCCACGCACAGTATATTTAAAGGGTGAAATGTGTAAAGCAGTACAATATATTTACAGCTGAGTAAACATATTGATTCATATCCACGCACAGTATATTTAAAGGGTGAAATGTGTAAAGCAGTACAATATATTTACAGCTGAGTAAACATATTGATTCATATCCACGCACAGTATATTTAAAGGGTGAAAATGTGTAAAGCAGTGCAATATATTTACAGCTGAGTAAACATATTGATTCATATCCACGCACAGTATATTTAAAGGGTGAAAATGTGTAAAGCAGTACAATATACTTACAGCTGAGTAAACATATTGATTCATATCCACGCACAGTATATTTAAAGGGTGAAAATGTGTAAGGCAGTACAATATATTTACAGCTGAGTAAACATATTGATTCACATCCATGCACAGTATATTTAAAGGGTGAAAATGTGTAAAGCAGTACAATATATTTACAGCTGAGTAAACATATTGATTCATATCCACGCACAGTATATTTAAAGGGTGAAAATGTGTAAAGCAGTACAATATATTTACAGCTGAGTAAACATATTGATTCATATCCATGCACAGTATATTTAAAGGGTGAAAATGTGTAAAGCAGTACAATATATTTACAGCTGAGTAAACATATTTATTCATATCCATGCACAGTATATTTAAAGGGTGAAAATGTGTAAAGCAGTACAATATATTTACAGCTGAGTAAACATATTGATTCATTTCTACGCACAGTATATTTAAAGGGTGAAATGTGTAAAGCAGTACAATATATTTACAGCTGAGTAAACATATTGATTCATATCCACGCACAGTATATTTAAAGGGTGCAAATGTGCAAAGCAGTACAATATATTTACAGCTGAGTAAACATATTGATTCATATCCACGCACAGTATATTTAAAGGGTGAAATGTGTAAAGCAGTACAAAATATTTACATCTGTGTAAACATATTGATTCATATCCATGCACAGTATATTTAAAGGGTGAAATGTGTAAAGCAGTACAATATATTTACAGCTGAGTAAACATATTGATTCATATCCACGCACAGTATTTTTAAAGGGTGAAAATGTGTAAAGCAGTACAATATATTTACAGCTGAGTAAACATATTGATTCATATCTACGCACAGTATATTTAAAGGGTGAAATGTGTAAAGCAGTACAATATATTTACAGCTGAGTAAACATATTGATTCATATCCACACACAGTATATTTAAAGGGTGAAAATGTGTAAAGCAGTACAATATATTTACAGCTGAGTAAACATATTGATTCATATCCACGCACAGTATATTTAAAGGGTGAAATGTGTAAAGCAGTACAATATATTTACAGCTGAGTAAACATATTGATTTATATCCACGCACAGTATATTTAAAGGATGAAATGTGTAAAGCAGTACAATATATTTACAGCTGAGTAAACATATTGATTCATATCCACGCACAGTATATTTAAAGTGTGAAAATGTGTAAAGCAGTGCAATATATTTACAGCTGAGTAAACATATTGATTCATATCCACGCACAGTATATTTAAAGGGTGAAAATGTGTAAAGCAGTACAATATATTTACAGCTGAGTAAACATATTGATTCATATCCACGCACAGTATATTTAAAGGGTGAAAATCTGTAAAGCAGTACAATATATTTACAGCTGAGTAAACATATTGATTCATGTCCACGCACAGTATATTTAAAGGGTAAAATGTGTAAAGCAGTACAATATACTTACAGCTGAGTAAACATATTGATTCATATCCACGCACAGTATATTTAAAGGGTGAATATGTGTAAAGCAGTACAATATATTTACAGCTGAGTAAACATATTTATTCACATCCACGCAGAGTATATTTAAAGGGTGAAAATGTGTAAAGCAGTGCAATATATTTACAGCTGAGTAAACATATTGATTCATGTCCACGCACAGTATATTTAAAGGGTAAAATGTGTAAAGCAGTACAATATACTTACAGCTGAGTAAACATATTGATTCATATCCACGCACAGTATATTTAAAGGGTGCAAATGTGTAAAGCAGTACAATATATTTACAGCTGAGTAAACATATTGATTCATATCCACGCACAGTATATTTAAAGGGTGAAATGTGTAAAGCAGTACAATATATTTACAGCTGAGTAAACATATTGATTCATATCCACGCACAGTATATTTAAAGGGTGAAATGTGTAAAGCAGTACAATATATTTACAGCTGAGTAAACATATTGATTCATATCCACGCACAGTATATTTAAAGGGTGAAATGTGTAAAGCAGTACAATATATTTACAGCTGAGTAAACATATTGATTCATATCCACGCACAGTATATTTAAAGAGTGAAAATGTGTAAAGCAGTGCAATATATTTACAGCTGAGTAAACATATTGATTCATATCCACGCACAGTATATTTAAAGGGTGAAATGTGTAAAGCAGTACAATATATTTACAGCTGAGTAAACATATTGATTCATGTCCACGCACAGTATAGGAATGGAAAGGTGAAGCTTGTTACTGAGCACAGTGACTACAAAAATAGAGTCTCGTTAACTTTGAAACTATTAGCTGATCATCAAGCACAGAAATGTGAAAAAAGACAAGTAATATGATAGATTTTCTGTGCTCTTGGCTATGCTGGTTGACTGCTGTGTACAACTCACCTCTTGTGAGATTCTTGCATTAACTTACACTGTGTACCACTGTCAGTCATTTGCTCTTAAGAATTTGTTACCTGCCTTGTGAACTAATGTAAGCCCTTTCATGAACAAATTGTCATCAACTGGAACAGATCAGATGTCCCTTGCTGAATGTTTGTTTTCTGCTTTAAAAACATACAGGCCCTTGTGTTAGCACTGGCATTAAACACTGGTTAGTAAAATCATTAGGGGACTTCAGGAGGGCTAGCATTTTACTGGGCTGATATAAATATCAAATGAGCATGCTGGTACAAACTACAGTTTCTAGGCATTCAGTCCAGGAGACTATTAAAGAGGTTAGCCCAAATTCAGTATGTCTACAAAGCATTATCTGATCACCCAGCAAGCAAATGAAGGCTGAGGGAATCAAACCCTGCACCACAGGAAGTAGACTGCTAACTGGTCATAGCCTTAATCCTCTTTGCCAACTGCCAGAGTATGCAGCCTAGTAATGTAGTGAGTGGTGCGAACATTTTGCTGATACTGCCACCCTGATGGTACTTATCCTAGCCACAAAGTGTTTTGTTTAATAATATTTAGGTCAGATTGTCATTATGGAAAGAAGGACAGAAAAAGACTATGTAGAACATCAGATCATGGAGTTTGTTTGTTTGTGTCTTTCGGCTTTTCCCAGTTAGGGGTCACCACAGCGGAACTCCGGTCCGCTAATGATTGGCAGTTGATTTTTACGTACCAGCTTGCCAGACCTGACTCACAACCTTCAACGGAGGTATGCCCATTCACGCATGTCTCCACGCAGAAGTGGCTCTAGCTGAGAATCGAACTGGACAGCATCTTACTGTAAGGCGACAACGTAAGATCATGGAGTACACAGTGCTAATATTGGCATTTCTTTCAAAGGTGTTCCAGCTCAAAAGATCTACTAGTTACTTTGTTTCTTTTTTTGTTGCACACCAAAGCTCCAAAACAACTTTTATGATGTAGTGACTGTGAGTCTATTCATTATGTTTTCTAATTTTGGCTCCTTAAGGAAATCCTGCAAACTGAGCATTGCATAGTCCCATTACAAGTCTTCTTTTTAAGGCTTGATGTTGCTTGTCATCCTTCTGTCTGCACAAACATGTGTGTACACACAAACGTGTGTACACACAAACATGTGTGTACACACAAACGTGTGTACACACAAACATTCCTGCCATTCTCTTCTCATCTTTCCATTGAATGAGCAAGGCCACACCACGTGAGAAATGTTCACATGAATTTAGTGGCATCACATCTGGGAAATATGTACTGCATTTCTGTTGTTTCTTTTCATTCTGTTGGTGTACAGTCATCAGCATGTTTAGAAAGCGAAAAGCAGAGATAAGGAAGAAACTGGAGACGGGTGAAAGCAGGAGGTGGTAATATGAAGATTTTGTGTACAGAATGTGACAGCAGAATTCAAAGTTCAGAAAGTGTACCCACATCATGTAGTCAGGTCGTTTAGCACACAGGATTAATGTTATGATGCTTTATGATGCACTGGTAATACGCTGTGTCCTGTTTTTCTGGATTTGATTCCACATTTTGCATAACTCTGAGCAAGTCCCATAATTAGACAATGCTCCAGTGCCACCCCTGAATAGGGGTACTCATACCTAATGCACTTATGTGATTAACAAATTAATAAAACAAATTAAATAAAAATTTTAAACTTTCTATCTACCCCTGCCCCCAACCGAGTTCTGTTCTGTGATGCTGTCTCCGAGGTCATCTTCCTCCCATCCCATTAGATGTCTGGGCTTAAAGCAGACTGCTCCCTCCTACAGTTTGATAAATGTTCCAAAATTAGATATGTGAAAGGGGAGGCAATGTTTTATAGTTACCACAGCTGCTTGCCTATCACGTTTCACATTTCATGACAAGCTGAACTGTGTTTAAAATGCAGTGAATTTTCAGAGTATTCTATTTTTTACTAGAAATGTCTTCAGTAGGCAGTGTTATTTAGATAATTTACTGTTATTAAAAAGTGGCTTCATTTATTAATCAAGTTTGCCACTAAAGACTTCAGTATCTTTTTCTTTTATTCATTCTTTTTTCATCTGAGACATTTTGTTGGCACACGCCATTTGTGACTCATATAGTCAGGTTCTAGCTTCTGTCAGATTATGCCTTCTACATGGGACTTCCCAAAAATTATTCTGCTGAGAAGTTCTCATCAGAGTGAGTAAAGTTTACTATATCACATCGCTGTACAGTTTTCCATTCACCAGTGTAGTATGGTCACTGGGCCTGTGCATGGCTGTCTCTGTCTAGAGCATCATTGTAACTGATAACCAGGTCTGATCTTCACTACTATGTGACCTTTACTCCCATAACGCATAATGTTCTACACATAGTCAGAAAATCAGACACAGAGGTCATCATCCATACCAACTCCTATAGGAACTCCATGAAATGCTGCTCCCATCCACTGAGTTTACTAGGCAAGGGGGGAGGGACAGAGTTAGATGGTCAGGCCTTTTTTCCTTATCACACATGTGCACACAGTAATGCTGCGGTGGTACGACAGTAACATTGTTACCTCACAGCAAGAGGTTCTCCCGTTCAATTCTCGGCGTGGCTTGGGAGTGCCTTCTGTGTGGAGTCTGCATGTCCTCCCCATGGTTGGGTAGCGTTCGAAAGACATGCGTGCGTAAATGGGTGTACATTCACTGAAGGTTGAGCATCGAGCTGGCACCTCGGCATTTCGTAAAAATCTACTGCCAATTATTAATGGACCGGAGTTCCACTGTGGTGACCCCTTACCGGGAAAAAGCCGAAAGACAAACAACAACAACATATGTACACACACACACACACACACACACACACACACACACACACACACACACACACACACACACACACACACACACACACACACACACACACACACACACACACACACACACACACACACACACACACACACACACACCTGAGGATAAATGAGAAGTCACCATTCTGCCTAAAGCATGTCTTTGTAATGTGGGAGCAACTGGAGCACCCAAAGAAAACCTACATGAACAGAGGGGGCATGCAGACAATAAACACACAGAAGGCACCCCAAATAAGAACTGAACTGGAGAACATCTTGCTATGAAGTCATAATGCCACTCACTGTGCTACTAGGTCATACCAGAACTCAAGTTCATCATGTTGTCTCACTTAGAACTGCTAGGAGGAGGTCCACCACACTCACCTGTTGAAGGGTGTCAGCAATATTGCTTAGAGTCCCTTTTCATTACATTCCCTCCTTACTGTATTATGTTTGTAATAAGGTCATAGGAGCCTGTATGCTTCCACTCCTTAATACATTCTCAGTAACATTGAATATCTGGAACTGTGTGCAAATGCCATGGCTACGACTATAGATATGGTATATGGTGAAAATAATGCCACAGCCTTACATCTGTCATAGACAATAGGCAGTAATTTAATTCCATGGGCAGTTTCTGGAATTGGCTACTGGATAGCTGCCAGCCCCCATGAAAATACAAACAAAGTGAGTCATTTACTTTTTTAACCTACTACCTTACTTTTGGTTTCCTATTTGTGTTTATTGTTGCATTCTGGAGCCTAGAGGTGTCACTAATCCATTATGTAGGAAGCTAGATATTTTATTTCATTTTAACTGTGCAAGAGAGTGTGTGTGTGTGTGCGTGTGTGTGTGTGTGTGTGTGTGTGTGTGTGTGTGTGTGTGTGTGTGTGTGTATGTTGGATTCACTTTATATCCTCGAAAAACTGAAATATTGAAATTCAGTATTTCGAGGCTATAAAGTCAAAACCTGAAAACAACAAAAACTCAGAAGCATGAAATTCAAAATCTCACACACCAGAGATTTTGAATTAATGCTTCTACTCCACACACACACACACACACACACACACACACACACACACACACACACACACACCTTCTTCCCCACACACAAACACAAGCTGTGCCCCCCACACCACCCCACTTAAATATTCTAACTCCGAGGTCGCACTACATACAAACACACACAAAACACCACCACACAAGCTACATTCTACTCGCACACACACATCACAGCAACAAAACACACTAACACACACCACAGCCCCTACCCAAAACCCTTAACAAATCAACCCTTACCTGAATCCACAGCCACAGCAAATCACTGGAACCGCTAATTCAAAATCTCTGGTATGCAAGGTTTTGAATTTTGTGCTTCTGAGGTTTCATTGTTTTCAGGATTCCACTTTATGGGCTGAAAATATTGAATTTCGATATTTCAGTATTTCGAGCTTCTAAAGTGAATCAGTATAGGTTTGTTTGTTTGTAATGCATACATGCTCACTGATCAGTTTCCATTACCCCTGAGCTCGCAAAATGCTTCTGATTTTTGCCTCATATTTTAGTCTGTTGTAAAAAAATTTTTCCTGGTATTATCAGTGAGAACCACTGCCACTAAAAATGACAGACATAAGAGTACAAGGCTTAACAGCCTTCAGAAAAAGCAAGCTGATGCAAAGCCTGTTCTAGCAAGTTTCTAAGTATATACAGGCAATCTCTCTCCTTGATTCTGTTCCTTTTCCACCGTTATTTTTTAGCTTTCTCCTTTATTCCTGAGCTAAGTGGTTGAGAGAGTTATGTATGTGTGTGGTAGGGATTTGCAGTGGATTGTGTACTGCATTCTGACAGCAGCAAGCCAAGAAGATACATTCCTTTATGGCACTTGTGCACTTATTCTTTCATTTGATTGCAGTCAAAGTTATGGTGTACAGTCACAGTCATACAAGTGGCTGTAATTGATGGTTGCATCTGTGTGATTCTATATAATATATGCATGTATGTATGCATGTATGTATATATGTATGGGTGGGCATATATGCTCTCTGTCCCTCACTTTGCAGAAAGTCTATGCTTCTTACCTCATATTTAATATGCTCCTTGTAGCATTTGTGTTTTTCCTGAAAAACTGTAAGGATTGCAGTCAGTAAATAATGACAGAGATTTGGGTTTTGACTTTATAGCCTTTAGAAATTGCATGCTAATGCAAAGTCTGTTGTTGCTAGCAACTTTCAAAGTATAAAAGGGCACTATATCTCTCTGATTTTAGTCATTTGTGCACCATTTTTTTAGCCTTCTAACTTATGTGGACCTAGTGGCCCTTAGACTCCTGACTTAATTCAGTTACTTTATCCACACTTATTATAGTGGAGTCAGTTAGTTAGGCAATGTTAAAAAATAGTGAAAAAAGCTCAAAAGTAAGACAGACTGTGAAAAATCAAAAAAGATGTAATCTGTCTGGATGGTATGGGGCCAGAGTGAAGGGGAAAACAGGGAAGAGGCAATGTGGACTTGCAGGGGGCCAGTATACAGTGGGGGCCATGGAGTCCTTTGGCTAGGGCTTCATTTCACATAAGGCTGACATTGTTGATTGTAGTCAGATAACTGAGATACATTGTCTATAAAATACTTATGTTGGCTGGGGACTAAGACAGTCTGAGGGTGAAAGTGATTGATCCCATCTGTTTTTTTATCAAAGATATTGCTCACTGGCCAGTCTTGATAAAGCTACATCCCATTACATTTAGCCACGCCCGTTCACTTGCTTCCCCTTGCTTTGAATTCACCATCCACCACTGTTTAATTCCCTTCTCCTCTGTTCCACATATGGCTGTTCACCTTCCTTGGCTTATTTTTGTATCAAGGTTTCCATAAGACTCTGTCTGTATACCAAGACGCTGCCTAGTTGTTTATAGATCATTCAAAACATTAACAGGATGGCAAAAATGTTAAGGTAGGCTTACCAAAAGTGATTCATTTATATCAGTGTAATGTATTGGCCAGTACTGTATAAACTTCATATCATGTGATGGTTAGTGGTCAAAGTGTTCAAACAGCTTATGCTTAAATTTCTTTTTTAAGTCACGTGATCGTGATTGAAGTGAGTCACTTCCTGGGGTATGAGGACCACAGAAGAAAAGACTATCGTCTTGGTGGATATCTGCAATAATTTTGCATGGAATGCACTCAGCTCCTGCTAAAGCAGTCGACATGTGCTGAAGTTACTGTCAAGCAACTTCTCTTGTGAAACAAACAAAGCTCCAAAGGAAGTGTACTCTATGTAGAGTGTAATCGTCATGCCTGAGAAAGTTCAAAAAAAAAAAAAAAAAAATCAGTGTTTTTCACTTTCTGAGAATTTGGCTGAACTATAAAAAAATGACAATGTTTGCAGTATGCACCATTTAGAACAGGCTGGCTTTTTTATCACACAAGGAAATGTGTAAAAGACTGTGTTGCCCTTAAAAGGATAAGTTTGTCTTTGTCAGATTTATTAGAAGAGGTGCAAATATACAACTCACACATCAGACAAAAGAACCCAAATATTTATTTTATTTTTATTTCACAATCAAACATATATCACATCACAGGCAATCAGTAGAGTTCCCGCATTGCTGGGTAAAAACTGGATAATGAATGGCACGCATTATTCAGAAGGGTTACTTCCTTTTCTTACTTCCAGGTTTGTTGTTACAGCCAATGTACATCTTGCACCTGAACTTTTCACCATCAAGAGCTTATACTGCTACCCTGTGAGTGCTAATATAAATAAAATATAATATATCTCAAGGTTGCAAAAACCTTTAACACCTTTCCTCATAATGGTACAATCACTTAGTTTAACCAATCATTCCCTTATTATCCATTAGAATGACAAACTAGATTTAGGATAAAGAGGACTCTTAGGTTCATAGGTTCATAGGTTCATACTAGGCTATCTGCCCAAGGGCATTTATAAGCCTAGCCCATAGTTATGTGGCTTTCGCCACCCCTTTAGTTTGAATAAAAACTATGCCTATCATTTTGCTGTGCCTCTGTCAAGCAGTGACGCTGAAGTAATCCCTGGGGTATATCTGCAATCTCCCATCCATTGGTCAAGATTCCTCTTGAACAAGACCAGAGAGGTGCTCTGCCTCACATGTACCGGGATTTTGTTCCACAGCATAGGGAGTCTCTGGGTGATGAATCTGTCCCTCCAGCACGTTCTATTTATAACCGTGTCAAGGTTTAAGTCTGCCGCCCTTGTGGTTCTGAGGGATCTAGATTTTTTGAGGTGAAGCATATTCATCAAATCTGGGTTTGACATGGCCTTATATGTCAGGCACAGGTCACCTCTGAGCAAGCGGTATGAGACTGAATAGAGCTGGAGTTCTTTCAGTCGGGCAGCATAAGACATATTTTTGAGACCCTTTATCCTTTTGGTGAGGAACTTTTGGGGCCTTTCAAGCTGCAGCAGGTGTCTGGTCAGATACATTCGAACGGGCATTGTACTCAATCATAGGTCTAATAAGTGATGAGTACAGGGGACGATGACCTCCCTTGATCTAGATGTGAAGCGCTTCATGCTCAGGTGGGTGATATTGAAGGTTCTCCTAACTATTTTAGCAACATGAGTGTCAAGCGAAAGGCTACTGTCAACCTGGGTCCCCAGATCTCTGATGACTTTTTCTGTGCTCAGTGGATTGCCACCTATATGGTAGCTAGGGGTAGCCTTGTTTTTCCCAAAGGGTATGACTATGCATTTTTGGCGTTTAACTTCAGGCCATGGCTCTGGCACCAGTTATCCATTTCTGTGAGGCCCTTCTGGAGGATATCTGTGTCAGATGTGTTTTCGACTATGGCCCAGTTTGCAGTCATCTGCAAACTTTGTCAGCCATAACCCTCCTGTGTTTGCTTGTACTTCAGAAAAGTAGATGCCGAACAAGAGTGGACCCAGGACTGAGCCCTGTGGGACACCACTTGTGACAGGCTTTGAGTCTGACATGGCTCCAGCAACTCTGACCCTGTGGGTTCTGTCACTTAGCCAGTTTGCAACCCATCTTGTGATGTATGGGTTTACATTCAAGCTGATGAGTTTTTCGATGATACCTGAGTGGGGTATTGTGTCGAAGGCCTTTGCCAGGTCGAGGTAGGCTGTATGGACTGCCTTTCCCTCATCAATGGCCTTGGTGACTGTCTCGAAAAAGTCAACCAAGTTTAAGAGGCAGGATCTGCCTTTGACAAAGCCAAACTGAGTTGGATCCAAAGTCTGCAAGTTCCCTATGTCTTTATTTATGAGTTCCATTATGATCCTCTCCATGGCTTTGCAGATAAGGCTTGTCAAGCTAATGGGCGGTAATTTCCAGGGTCTGTGGAGGCACCGCCCTTATGAAGTGGGACCACAGTCGCCGTGCGCCACTCCTTGGGTACGTATCCTGAGGTGAGGCTAAGATTAAACAGCTGTCCTAACTGTGGGTTTAATTCCTCATTGAGTTCATGAAGCACACAGCCGGGGACACCATCCGGTCCCATGGATGCTGTGTTTTTGCCTTAGTGAGGGCAGTTCTCACCTGGGCGTTGGAGATGTTTGGGGGCTACAATCCTCTGGAATAGATATCTCTCCTTTGGGGAGGGGAGAAGTTTGCACTGAACCTGTCAGCCAGTATGTTGGCAATGTGTGTAGGTTCAGTAATTTTCACATCATTTTGAACTAATTCTGAGCATATCTGGGAGTTTCCTCCTAGGTTTCTAACATAGCTAAAGAAGGCCTTATGATTCTCTTTAGAGTCCTTGGCGATTTTTCTCTCAAAATTTGCCTTGGATGATTTTATGAGAGCTCTTAGTTTTTACTTATAATGATCAAAGGTGTCTTACCTTTCAAGGATTTTGCTCTATCTTGTAGTAGCTTCCTCCTTTTGTTGTAGAGCTTGTTTATGGCTGGGGTCCACCAGACTGGACGCTTGCCTTTGGTACAGAGAGTCTTAGTTTTGTTTGGGATTGCCTGATCCATGCAGTCCTGTAGGTGCTGGTAGAAGGCATTTGTAAGTGATTCAGCGGTTTGAGTAATGTTTACCACTGGCTCAGGGGCCTTAAAGGAGACCACACTAGTTTTTAGAAGTGTGAAATCGGCTTTTGAGAAGTTTTTCACTGTGGTCTTTTTGTTTCAGGTGGGGCGGGATGAGGACCTCCAGCGAGATTAGTTTATGATCTGATCTCACCAGTGAGGGGTATACTTCGGTGTTGAACATTTTGATCCCATGTTCGTGATGATGAGATCAAGTATGTTTTCTCCTCTTGTGGGGATGGTGACTAGTTGTTCCATGGCATTTGAGTTTATGAACTCCAGGAATCTTTGGGTTAGAGTGTTCGGGCTTGAGTAGTGTTCCCAGTCTATATTAGGGTAGTTAAAGTCACCTAGTATGATGGTGTTTGGAGATACATTTATCCCCTCCAATGTTTTCAGGAAGGCCATGTGAGGTTCCTGAGTTTGAGAGGGTGGCCTGTAACATGCTACAAATTGCAGAGCAGTCTTGCCTATGGTTAATTGCACCTGGATGGTCTCCGATGCATCATGCGTTGCCACCAACCTTGAGGTGTGGGTGTCCTTTATGAATATGGACACCCCCCCCTCCTTTCTTGGTGTTGTCCGGATTTTGGGGCCGGAACGCATGATATGAGGTGAAACCTGTTAGTGCTGGGGTGCTCTCAGGAGCCTTGAACCAGGTTTCTGTCACAGCACAGACATCGATGTTCTACATATTGAGAAGGGCCTCGAGTGCGTGCATCTTGAGATTGAGACTTCTGGCATTGAGCAGCATTACCCTTAGTTTTTTTCCTTTTTGGTGTTCTAGGGTGGTAGGTTTAGAATTTGAGCCTTGCCTAAAAAGGCACTATGGGGGTGGCAAGAGCCTTTGCCAATATCCGGAAGCCCAGGGTGACAGGTGCAAGCCGTCCCTTGCAGTAAGCGTGGCTTGTCCAGCATGTCATCCCAGGCAGACAGACATTGGATCCCCTTTGAATGACACCAGAATTTAAGCCAATTATTAAAGCTGATCATCTTATCACTGTATTGTGGCATCATTCTAGGTGAAGGTAGGATACTGCTCAAGGTCAGGGTCATACCTGCCTGGGCTACATAATCAGAGAGCTCCTCGATGTCCCTTTTCATGTAGTCCAAGGAGGTGCGTCTCAGGTCGTTGACACCAGCGTGGACAATGACTGAGTCATACTTGTACCTGCTGTTGAGAGACCTGAGTGCTTGCGTTATGTGGCGGATTCTAGCGCCTGACAGGCAGCTTACTGTGACCTTCTCTTTACTCAGTCTGGTGAGCGGACGTCAGTGTGTCTGACTATGGAATCACCAATGACAAGTGTGTCTGGCATTTTGTTTGGCCTTAAGGGCTGTGACTGTTTGACACTCTGACTGTGTGGTCTATGTGTTGCATGTGTTGGGTCGTGAGGTGGTAGTTGTTTGGGTGTCTGCTTTGGTGGCCTCTGCTGTTTTGGTAAATTTTTGATCAGAGCCTCCGAGTATGTCTTTGTGTGAGTATGTGTATGATTTGAAGTTGTGATGGTACCATGTGTGACTGGGTATGTATTGTGTGTGGTTACCTTCTCCTCCTGTCTGGTCTTGCCAGTCCTATGTTGAGAGAGCTCAGCCTCCAGTTTGGCCGTATAGTTGCATCTCGCATGTATTTGTGTTTTGTGGGAGAAGGAGAGGATTGTCTGTGTACATGAGGCAGTTGTAACATTGCCTCAATATTCCCAGGTTCACCAGTTGAGCTGGAGAGGACACTAGCAACTGATCCCTCGACATACTAGAAGTAGTAGATAAAGAGACTTTCAAAGGACTCCGGGGGAAGTGGGTTTTAGGCTGGTGGGGTACTATCTATAATAAGAGTGCTTTATCAAGGTGCAAGTACTGTAGGAGTAAGTGCTAGGCTTTACAGATAGAGAATAGTCTACTTGGGAATCAAGTAGAGATGAACTTTTCAGTTATAGGATATGCTGGTTAGATCAGCAGTACAGCTCGAGGAAGGTAGTTTTAAGGGAAAATTGGAAGAGTGGAATTTAGATGGCCCAAATAGTTTAACCTTGTTTAACCGCCGCTGCTCTTGTGTGCAACAGTGGTAACTCAGCTAAATCAGCTTACAGCGTTTAGCGTGTTTTATAGCAGGGGGCTGAAGGGAGCTAGGAATTGGCCCAAAACGACCAATGGACTACTAGTTTCTGGCTGAAACTTCACCAAATCAGACAAAAAGGCCGCTCAGTGCTTCCCACTCCCACTGGTAAGCAAAGAAACTTCCCTCCTTCCTAATAAGGCAATGGATCAGTAACAGGAACTAAAAACAAAGCCCAGGGATCAGCTGGATTAAAGGAACCTATATCATCTAATGTTTCTGTAATCTAGAGATGTTCCCTATTGATATGTTTTGGGTGCCTGTATAATCTACCATAACTTTTTTTTACTTAGAAAAGCATTTGACATCTGGCTATGTAAATCTGTAGATATCAGATTTGTTCTGTGCTGCTGATAATTTTGACTCTTGCCAGAATTTGTTTAGTTTCCTTACAGGATAGCTGCACCCTTAATACATTAATTCTTCATCCAGGAGTACATTTCCTTCCCTTAAAACGATACCTACACTGCTACATACAAGTAAAGCATAATTCAGCTGTCTCTCATGTTGTTTATCATTTCAGTACTGTTCGTACTTCTCAGTTTACACCATATGTTGGGTTACATCAACTCTATTTTCTTTAGCAATTTGTGTTCCTGACTGTCATGCCATGTGACCTATTACTTGTAAGATTGTTTTTTCATTCCTTTGAATTTACCTGAGCCCTTGGAGTTGCCTAGGCAAATGTGCATTATTATCACACATTACTACTGAATAGGTGAAACTATACCAGCATAAAATGTAATTATTGTAGATAAGATGAGAACTGCCAATTTCTGTAAGCACTTTCTACAGGTTTAAGATTGGGCTCCTTACAATGTCTTTAAAGGAAGGCTAAGGGCACAGTCCTGTGAAAGTTACTGAAAAAACAGTGACACCAGAACTTGAAAAATCTGAAGTAAACTGTAACTCTTGTACTTTTATTAAAAAATAATGAAATAAAGATTCTGAAGAACTGAGAAGTGCATTATAACACCATCTTCTTGGGACACAGAGTGCACCATCGGAAAGTAAAGGCATAACCAATAATCAAAATTGTGCTGGTATAGCTGCCCTCTAAAGTCCTTTTGAATTGGAGGAAATTAAAATGTATTAACAACTACTCAGTGCTAAAGAGGCTTTAGCACTATGCTATTAAAGTGGCCATATATTCTGAAATTATTCTGTTGTTTTTGGCCTGTGTTGTGACTGAAAAAGGCCCAAAATAATTAGTTTGTCTGGTTAATCCGAATAAATAAGTGCTAGTGTTAAATATAAATAAAATAAGAAAACAACCACTGTATTGAAATAACTCAGTTTTGTACTAGACAGTTGACTCAGTCATGATTTTTGAATATAGATTTGATTACTACATGGGCAACACATGTTACTTAAAAAAATGAAGGGTGTCCATACTCTTAGTAAGCTGATTACTTTTCCATCTATGCCTCTTGTCTTTTATCTAGGCTTTTGACATTTTCTCATTTTCTCCATATCTGTGGCAGGGCTATGCACCCAGTGGTGTCAAAAATTGGATCTAGATGATTGTGGCCCTTGAAGTGACACCCTGACCCCATGTGTAAAAATGGGAAAAGGGGCTGTGGATGGATGAATATATGATTCCATATGGCATTTGTTGATCCTGCTATAAATGTGAAAATGTGTTTTTAGCGTCAGCTCTATACCATAGATGGATTATGTCATACAAATAACCCAGATGATGTGTATTCATCTAGAAGCCCGGGAACTGAAGGAGCTAAAGCTGGAGAGAGAAAGGAATGACAAGGCAAGTTCAATCACCTCTCTCAGGGGGAAGTAAACAGAGACATCCTGCAGGTATGCCTTGTTGCTACTTTCTAGGTGGAGGTGAGGAAACAAAGTAAAGGGGTAAGTCAGGTGGAAGCATTTAGGTGAGGGTTCTGAGGAGTTATCCTCGCTGCAGAGGTGGGGCATGGATTGTGTGCCTCTGTGCATGCCTTCTTATCCCAGCATGTCAGGGGAGGGGGAGGCAAATCCAAAGCTATTCACCTTAGCCACCTGCAATATGACAGCCCTTACCCATCCAATCCTGTCTTTAGTCACAGGGTATTCTCAGCCAATAAAGGCCAAAAATAACATTTTCATATGGAGAACAATGCTCATTTGATAAAGGATATATCCATGCAGGGCTTTTCCAGTGTGTGGTAGCCACAGGGGATACTGGAGCTATAATGGTGACTGGCCTTCAAGCCAACCCAGAAATAAATCATTGAGTGTGAAAAAAAAAAACAAAGAACACCATAGGATAACAAGTCTTAAATACCCTGAAACACTGTATCTTCTTTTTCAGTTTATGTACATAGTTTAAAAGAAAATAATATTAAAATAAATAAAAAAGCTGATGAGCAGCAGTCATTCTAAGGAGTTAATAACAATATGAAGAACGAGGAATGAGAGAGAGATACATACTCAACCACTGATCTTCAGCGGCTCTTCTGAAAGATAACGCTAGAGGAAACATCCATCATGCACAGAGCAGGGGGAAGAATATAGCCTGAAAGTTGTAATGAAAACAAAAGCAGTAGCATGAAGAATCTGCATGTAGCTCTAGTGCTGAAGTAGTAAACTACAAGGGCAACGACAAGAAAGGAAGATGGGCAGGAGTTACAGTAGGGGGTAGTGGAATAAAAGGTTGCAAAATAAACTGATGTGACAGGGTTACTAAAATGCATAGCACGAGTCTGCCTAGCAGTGAGGAAAGGGTGGAAGTCCTTGTCCAAGAAACAGTTCAGATGTCACCACTGAGTTGGGATGAGGTAGTAAATATAACTAGAATAAGAAGAAGGAAAAAAGGCTCTTTTAAAGAAATTAATCACCTTATTGCAGATTGTACCTAGTTTGTTTGTTTTTTTGTAATTGGTTGGGGGGCAATGTCTGTTTTGAAGAAGATTGTTTGATTCCCTCATTAAAGGACCACTATGGGCAAATGACATTAAAAAACTATATTTTTTATCTTGCAATGATTTACTGCACCTCCCAAAGCTGCCTGCAGCAAAATAAGTACCTATTCCTAATTTTATTTCTCTGAAAGAAGCTTGTTTTCAGTTCCTGGCCAAGTTACTCCTCCCATCTCCCCTCTTTCAGTGGGCTAGAGTCTTGCATTTCCAGCTTGGCTAGATTCAACTATTTAGTCAACTCTGCATCACAACAGACATATCACAGCCTGGTGTACCACTAAAACTGTTCCCTCATATGTCCCTTCACTTCTGAATAGCATTTCCCAGGAATAAATAAAAAGCACACACATCAATCCAGAGTTTAGGCCTCCCTGTCCATTTCTTAAAATGTGCACAGTAAAATACTGAGTTTGTAATGCATTCTGGCTGCTCACATGGTAATCTTTGCATAGTTTATTCTCTTAGGGCAAAAAGCAGGTGTCAGTGCAGATTTGCTTTATAGTTCTTTTACACCAGACACACACACACACACACACACACACACACACACACACACACACACACACACACACACAACAATGATACATGGTTAATGTGGACAAAAGGGGTTGGGAGGGTAGCTTAATGGCTAAGGTGTTTGCCTTGCAAACACAAGGTGCAGGGTTTGAGTCTCACAAGGGATAATTGGCTAGGCTTAAAATGGCTTGCAAGGGCAGTTAGCTTAGTACTAAACTATGAAACTATGAAACTATGACTGCTACAGCGTCTTGTACTCTTTCAATACAAGTATCTGATTTGGAAGTTTTCTCCAGGAGTCTGTTGCTGAGAGAATGAGAGACATGCAAGTATACATCTAAGACAATCTACATACAGCAATAGTAACAGAAAGTACTGGGTCACATCAGAGGCTTGGGAGGTCATTGTTAAGAAACCGAAAACTTGTACAGCTTACCATTAAATACCATAAGCTCACGTTATGCTATAAGAGAATAACTATGCAATGATAACTACATGAGCAGCCAGAATACATTAAAAATTCAATATTTTACTGATTGGCCTAAACTTCGGATTGATGTACGTGTGTGTATGTGTGTGTGTGTGTGTGTGTGTGTGTGTGTGTGTGTGTGTGTGTGTGTGTGTGTGTGTGTGTGTGTGTGTGTGTGAAAGTTGACTAAATGTTTAATCTAGCTAAGCTGGAAATGTGACGCTCTAACCCACTAAAGGAGGGGAGATGGCAGGAATAACTTGGCCAGGAACTGAAACTTGCAAAACTGCTCCTTGTGAAAAGTCTTTTTTATCTAGTAATTTGTTGACCCTTTTGCAAGCTTCTTTCAGAGAATGTATAGTACATCAGTAGGAACAACATTTGTAAAACTCAGTGCATACCAGTCAATGACACATGAGCTGCAGACTCTTAAACTTGGCAGTTTTTTTCAGGTGTTTCACTCTAAGTGAATGGAAGTTGTCTGACAACAAATGGTAGGGCTATTTATTCTCACAATCTGGGAATTATGGGACAGATTTAGCTTTCCAAAGGAATCACAATGTCTTCTCCCATGAGGGCAGACAAGAGTAAAATAAATAAATAAAATTAGGAATGAGTACTTATTTTGCTGCAGGCAGCTTTGGGAAGCAGCTTTAAATCATAGCAAGATAACAAATATATGTTTTTTTCATCATTTGCCTGTAGTGGTCCTTTAAGGCTGGGACCACCTTGAACTGAAATGTATGTGTATTGTTTTTTGAAGCATAATTTTCCTGTACAGATAATTATGGGTAGTTCACAGGCTATTGTTTTAGCAATTTAGTTTTTTTAAGTGTGAATTCTATTCATAGAATGGTGGTTGTTATTCTTCTTAACTCTGCTGTTTATACACTTGAAAACAAGTCAGCCCATAATAAAGTGGTACTTTAATGGGAACCATGTGTACATAAACCGCATGCCATTTAAATCAGACAGAAATAAATCCTTCAGGTCATCAGATTCCATTTTACATAAGTTATAATACTTGAAATGATTATCATGTTTTAAATGTTACTACCCAATAGCTGGACCTAACAAGTCACACATGAAGCTATGCTTTCAGCCATCATAAATACAATTTATCTACTTCTAACATATAATTTGTTATACTTACATTATGGTAAAGCTAATCTACTCCTCATATCATTAATATTGTAAATATATTTGAGCAGTCACATCAGAAGAAATAGCAGCTGTACTGTTGTAGGTTAGAAACTTTCCTGTAAAGACACATCCCTTAAATGTTTGGCCCTTTTTACACAGCACTGCAGCCTTTCTCCTTAAACCACACAGAAAAGGTATTTATGCCTGTAAAATGTCATCTCAGAATTACTGCAAGTTGTATAATTCTAGGGAACAGGTCAGTGAGGAGACATTCCATAAATATTTCCAGACAGCAGTCCAACAGGCAAGTATTACAAAATGTCCACATGGCTTAAATGCACATTGCCACAGTGTTCATTACATTGTTTGCTGTGCAGAAACAATACCCCCCCCCCCCCAGCATGGAGAGTGAGGAATTTTGTCTCAGCAGAAAAAAAATCAAGGGTCAAAACAGTTAATTAATTCCATTACTTTTGTACGATACTGTTTCTAATAAAAGTGAGCTTCTGTCATGAAGCCTTACATGAATGGGCTTACTGAGGTTGCACCACACCACTTTCATAGCTCTTTGGAGCAGAATATTTACTTAGCATGACTTTGTTAGCTCAGGACTTCCCTAAGCATTTCTACAGCACGTTCTGTTGACTAGGTGAGGCTGTTTTGGTGTTATCGCTATTCTGCAGTGGAAACAGTTTACATGAGAGAAACCTTCATTCAGAAAGAACATGGAATGAATGACAGACCATTAGCATTTATTCACTATGCAACTTGATCTACCCCATAGGTATATCAACAGATGAACTGGCATTCCTTGATAATAATGAACGTGTTACTGAGACGTATCATATACTTATACTTATTTAAAATGAACAGCTGCTGTTTTCAGAAAATGACGAGTGAATACTAAGGTACTAAGAAATGTGTAAAGTGCACTACACAAAAATTTAAGTGCAAATTCGTGTGGATTGCCTGGCTGTCATAAGAGCAAGACCCAAAACTGTTGGTTCTGAAGATGCACCAATTAGGCTTCGATTAAAATAAAAAAGAACATATTTTAAAACTTGCTGCTGTGCCATTAATGATATCCTGCATCCCACGTACCTACTGCCTATGTAGACTAACTCCAAGATTGCTGTGCCTCAGAGTGGGGGAGGATATTCTGAGGTACCACAACTTTGGACTTGGTGTACAGGATTCAGTGTATGTTCCTCCACATCTACACCACTGTGCCCTTCCTCGTTTTCCACTGTGGCTTCTTTTTTCATTACTTTGATTTTGTTCTTTCTCATTGTCTTACACTGAACAATTTCTTCCCCAAGGGGTTCATTCTTTAAGAATGCACCTAGGGGGTATCTAACATCCACATTCAGATAATACTCTGTGTTGGTGTATTACCTGTGTGTGTGTTAATATACATATGCAACTTTCTGAAATTTTTTTTATTATTTAATTTACTGACCATTTTTCTCGTGCCATAGTAAGAGAAGGATCTCTACAAAGACTGCTGCTAACTCTGGATTGCTGAGCTCGGATAAAAAAACCCATCAGTGCTTAAATGGTGTATTCTCTTGCTTTGGCTGTTTTTTTCTGATTAGAAAGTTTGTATGTGCTTCATGTTTTTTCTTTTACTAGCACAGTAAGTCTCACACACACACACACACACACACACACACACACACACACACACACACACACACATACAAATATACTGGAGATTGATATATAGTGATTAACTAGAGATACTACTATTGACTAATCTGATTACTATACAGTGATTAACTAGAGATGTCTAATATTGTCTGATCTGATTAATTGATATACAGCGATTAATTAGAGATATATGGACTGAAAATCTTCCACACAGAGAAGTTTCTTACACTGTCTTGTTTTTGGACCCACTATACTTGTTTGGTGGGTTGTTTTGAGACTTCTGGGATACCATAGAGATTACTTGTTTATTTGTGTATGTAATACACACACACACACACACACACATATATATATATATATATATATATATATATATATATATATATATAATTATAATATTAGGCAGTTGTGATGTTGTGGTAAATTGGATTATTCTCTGGCAATGAAGTGTCATTTCACTGTGATTTCGAACCACAAGGCAGGAAAATAACTGAGTATAACCTCAGTGTTCCAGCTACTATAAAAAAAAACAGGAATCCAAACATTTTGTAGTAAACTTTAATAAAACACTTGAATAACAAATATCAGAACGCAAAGCTTTCAAGCTCAAAAGGCTCTTTTTCAATGCTTACAATGATGTACAATACATACATCAGCCCTGAAGTAATTAATCCACTTACACTCATCCAACTCTATTCTATTTACTAAATCTTC
>NC_056736.1:395901696-396009196 GCF_019279795.1 Protopterus annectens
ACAAGTTTAGTTTACATATCTAATCATCCTGACAATTTGTCACTTTGTCCAACTAAACTAGGAATATGTTTGGAATTAGTGTCTGTATGGTGTATATACAGTATTGCTGGAATATTATCACTTTGTTTCCATTTTTTGTTTCTGTTCTGAAATTACTGGCATCGGTCCAGCTAGGGACTGTAACCCCAAACTTGCCTACTTCTGACAGTTCATCTAAGAGGCAACGTCTCATTTTTGGTAGAGTCTTACTTCTTTTTGTCACAGGTCAGGCACCAGTGACTAGAGTGACTGAGCCCTGTATTTATCAGTGGGTGTGTATGAAGCTGTCATCTTCTGATTTAAAGAGAAACAATGGCACTGTGTTAAAGCTCACCACATGCCAGTACTGATCTGTGTTTATTCACTGTATTTTAGATTGTGTTTGCATCCTGTTTTATGCAATATGCTTTTTATAATTTCTGAGTCTGTATCCGCATTCTGTAATGTCTGAAATGAAATGTTATGTTCTTTTTAATATGACTATCCAGTCTTTTTTTAGTGTCTCTGTTGTTGTTTTGAAAAACCTATTGTTCAACAGTTCACCATCAGTTTCCATCTGGCTAAAATGGATTGATGTAAAGCAAACAGTGCTTCCTGGCTAGTGGGACAATGGGTGAGCAAAGCTAAAAAAAAAACAGTATAAAAAGCCTTAAAAAGAGAGCTTTTCATTATTTTAAAATTAAACATTCATAGCATACTCAAATGGAGAAGGAAAATAATTTATAAAACATTAAATAATGGACGACCCTAACATTTTATAATCATGTTGGGCAGAGATTTACATTCATATGTAGTGCTTCATTATGAACTAAAGAAATAAATGCATTACTAAATGGAAATATAGGCGTGCAGATCCGTGAACTTTTCAAAGGGTTGAAGACCAAGCTGAAGGGGAGGGGTCACTTGTAGAAGCACACAATGTCACCTGTACATATAAAGCTGTGCAGTCATGCCGTGGTGAGTCGTCCATACCTCCAGGAGTATCTTCATTTGTGGGCACATGTAAAATAGCAATTCACTCACACACAGAAGCCTGTCTAGTAGTAAAATATGCTTTAGCTAGTACAGTTACAACACAGTCAGGCTTAAATTTAGCATAAATATTTGCTTTAAACATGATGCTGTAGACTGTCTTTATTTTATTGTTGTACTTTTTACTGTTCACTTTGGGTGCAAAATGGCAGATGGAAAACTCTTTTTTGACAGATCTCTCCAAAGCTTTGAGCTTTAGCCACTAGTTATGTGGCCAGATACTTAGGCTGGCCAGATGCATCTTGGGCCACGGAAATGATAAATATATCTCCCATGAAGTGATTCAGACATAAAAACTGAATGTCTTTGCTGACTTGCAGGACAGTATCTCTACAGCAGGACTTGCCTTTTACAGTAACTTCTTTGGTCCTACTGAGCATCCCACTAGAGATGTCATATATTCTAGAAGCCACTACAAATTTACCATTAAGTGTATTTATGCAATAAAATGAAAATGGTTCTGAGTAGTCCTGTACAACTAGTGATCTTGTAGATGTGTATGAACTACCCTACGAAAAAATTCTGAAAAGATGTAAATCACAGAAGTGCAAACAGTTTAGCTATACTAATCAAAGCTACCTTTACCTGCTCAATGCATCATACACAACTGCATTCATCCCCCTCCTTGACTTCTTACTCATTGTAATTACACTAAATCTTTGTTAGTCTTTAGCTACATCTATGTTCCTCCCTCCTCCCACAAAGACACCATAAATCATACAGTAGACTGGCTAACCTCATGATCCAGTTATAGTTAATACAGCTAAGGAACTTGAGCAATGAATGGCAACTGGTTTATTATGAAAACTTCCATCTCAAGCATAGCTGTGTGACTCTGAGCAATTAATCACAATACCAGTTAGAAGAGATAAAACAGACAGACATAATAGTCTGAGATAAGCTATGTAATACCCAAGTGAGACACTGCCTGAAAACTCTACTAATCCACAAAAACACATGAACCCTAGAACAAGCTGTCACAAAACGCAGACAAACGGTTTCTAAATAGTTAAAGAAACTACTGCAAAACCAGTCAGAAGGAAAATAAAATCTGTCCAAAACAAATCGGGCACACTCCAAACAGCCCATAACGCCCTAGTGATACACCTGCAAGTTTCGCAACCAAATTTTGTAGAAATTTCTCAAGCATCTGCCAACTCCTCCTCCCAGCTAATAGATAAATCACCAATATCGCCACTCTCTCCAACCATAAATGAGTGAAAAACTGAATCAACCCTCCTATCAGCTGAGCCCATATCTACCTCAGAAATTCTCAGACTCTTCAAAATACTAAAAGCCTACTCAGTTTCATCTGATAACATTCTTCCTTACTGCCTAAATCTAGTGGCCATGTCCATAACCATATCCTTTGTAATAGTCTAACCAGCAAAAGAAAATTACATCCTCACCGCCTGGCATCTGTTACCATTGTTGCTATCAACAAAAGTAGACTCACTACAGACTCCTGCCAATGTAGACCTATATCCTTACTCTCACACCTTTCTAAAATTCAGATCCTCGAGCACCTCACTACCTAACAGCTATTCTCTAACTGATGACACAGACTGAGGCCATACCATGACAGAGAATCTTCACTATCAACCTTTGCCAACTATCTAAAGAGAAAAACTGAACAACATTGAATTAGTTGGGCTTATCTTCTTAGATTTATCAAGGTGTTTAAAATGGTTGGCCTTACCAGCCTAACTGAACACCTATCCTACTTACAATTATCTCCAACAGTGCATAATTTTAAAAGAGAGAATAAATTGGATGTGAGTGATTCAGGGAAGAGGAAAAGGCTTTAAGTGGTTTACACTGCAGTGCTCAGAGAGAGAGAGGATGATTGGCCTTGATTATTCCCAATATTACATAGATTATCCTGGATTGTTATCTTATACAGCTCTACAGTTACCTTTCCAACAGAGTACAAGCTATTAGACAGCAGAATATCTGGTCACCAGCCAGATATAGATAATATGTGGAGTACCCCCATTACCCCCACTGGCCAGTACTTGGAAGACACCTGCCCTTCACAGCATTTGCAAACAAAATGCTTCAATTCTTTTGGTCATTTGAAACCATCCAGTACTCTGATGTCACCACATTCTTTTCAGCCAGACTGATATTATCCAAGACTCATGTCAGGCCACCTTCAACAATATACAGTCACTACTGGCTATAGCTAAACTATTAAAAAAGGTATGCCATCTTCCAAAGATAAATGCCATAAGATAGCAACGAAAACTCAATGATACCTGACAAAGACCAAATACCCCTCAAAGCTGGCTTTTCATTTGAGATCCTTGGTAATACATTTGACACCTCATTAAAGTCGTACCTCCGTTAAAGCAAAGTAATCAAACATGCAAATTGCAAGCTTGATTCATTTTACCATGCACAGACTTTCCTCACACATCCAGTCAGGGTCATTACTACAACTGCTTTCATTTCACCAACCATATTCTGCTTAATGCCTAACAGAAAAACATAAATAGCATAAAACAAAACAGCTTGATCCACAGTAAATAAACCACATTGAACCTAGCATCGCATCTCACTTACATTTCTCAAATGGCTAGAATATGACAGCAAACGTTTACACTCAGGCTAAAAATGTGCCCACTTAGATCTCAGTTGCCCTGATAAGTGTTTGCTAGTACAGTCCTTCTTAGACTGAAACACCCCAAACTCATATCAGTACCTGATAGCCCTCCTGTTCTCCCACAGTAAACACAGAGAATCTCACTTTTTTAACATTGCATCCAAACTATGGGTACCCTATGAACAAGTTCACAAAACATAACCAAATAAACTACCTTCAGATACCAACTTTGCAGCTTCTTTCTCTCAAACTGGCAAAGTAATTGCAGTTAAATTAATTCCCTTTCAAGTAACAAACCTCATACTTAAATAAGTCAGACATAACTGTTTGAATACTACTCTCAAACTGCCAAACTAATTGGAATTAAATTAATTGCCTTCCAAGTAAGAAGCCACATACTTAAATAAGATGGACATAACCATCTGAATACTATTCAGATTTACACAGATCTAACAACCTTACTCCAACCAATGTATGATGGTACACAATTGTCAGATGGTATTCTGGACCTCTTTTCCCTGGATCTCCACTGAAAACAGGTTCATACTTAGACTGTTTCAATAAACAAAAAGTAAATAAATAGTTAGCTAATGACATAAATGAATTCTGATTCCTTTGCTTTTGTTAGATGTACTTACTTGCTTGCTAGTACTTACCCCATCAACTGATCGCCAAGAAGGCCTTTTAAGGTAAATAACTTTCATCTTTCCCACCACCCCATCAAGCCATAAAGTCTTTTCAGGCCTCCCTCTGTGAGAATTATATGTTATAATCATATATTCCGCACTACTTCTATTTTCAGTAATGTTTTATGGAGGTCAAAATGAAATGGAAAAGGTAAGTGTAGAACCCATGTTCTTTGTAAACAAATTCTCTCCCCTTTCTGAGGTAGTTAGGGGGTTAGTTAATGATCTTTGGCCAGTTGTATGTAGGGATGAAGTAGTGGGGAAGCTATTTCCAGCGAGGGTTACCTTTTCGTATGGCAGATTTAATAATCTAAAAGAGTTGTTAAGAACAAGAAACAAGGTAGACATAGTAGAAAGAAAGGGAGTATTTCTATGTGGGGTCTGCAAAGTATGTGATAAATTAAAAAATATTGATGGTTGGATGATAAATGGAAAAAAGTTTTTGGTTAAAATGAATTTAGTTGTAATTCATGTGGTGTAGTTTACATCATTGGATGTGGATGTACACCTTGTAAATGGTATGTGGGGCAAACAAAAAGAAAGGTGAAACTTAGAATATTGGAGCATTTGGGGGATGTAAGAAATAAGAGATTGGATAGCCCAGTGGCACAACATTTTTGTGACACACATGGGGGTAGTGGAGACAGTTTTTTCTTTAGTGTATTAGCAAAGCCCTTTGAAGAACAAACAATAGGGGTGATGAATTCAAAAGAAAATTGATCAAATTGGAAACAAAATTAATAGCATATTTAGGCACTTTATATCCTAGGGGTCTCAATCTGGATATTGATTGGGTCATTTAAATGTTAAGTCTAATGGTTTTGGTTAGTTCATTTCAGAACAAATGTATTGGGTTTAATATAAATAAAACATATATAAAAAATAATTAAATGATTATTGGATTAATAAATGAAGTTGATTAATTTAATATTAAGAGTAAATAAGTGTAACAAAGTAAGGATGAAAAAATAGAAAAAATAAAAAATATAAAAAGTTCATATTTAATAAAATAAATTTATATGTTATGTATAGATATTTATAATTGAATCTTGGGGGTAGGTTAAAATGTATTTTTATGTGTTTAATTGTGTAAGTTTATTGGGGTATAGGAGAAAAAAAGAAAATGTGAATGTTAATTATTTTATTAGGAAAAACATTTTATTTAGAATTGTTATTTGGGAATTTCACCCTGTGTTGGGTCAATGTATTTAATATAATCATGATATAATGTGTAAGTGTGTATATGTGGGGGGCACATCTTTGGATTCTAAGCTGCATAATATTCAAAGGAAAGCATATAATTGTTTAATTGATTCAATTGTTTAATTAAATGAAGATGAATTAATGCTGAGATGGAATATAAATAGCTGCTTGGATCTTATGAAGTTATTCCATTGAAGGCATGTGAGGCCAAGGTATCAGGATGTATTGAATAAAGAAAGAAAATTGGCAGCTACAGCAGTGCTCGGTGTTTTTTGTTTGAGGAGCATATGGTCAGGTGTGTTCTACCAGACTCGTGTAGGGATGCCACAAGATAAACTGGTCGATGTTGTACATATCCCTGTCTGAGGGAACCTGAATTAAAAAAAAATATTAAAAAATAGGCCAATGGTGTAGTGGTTAGCATTGCTGCCTCACAGCAAGAGGTTCTCTGGTTCAATCCCTGGCTGGGGTGCCTTCTGTGCAGAGTCTGCATGTCCTCCCTGTGGTCACGTGGTTTCCACCGGGTGCTCCGGTTTCCTCCCACATCCCAAAGACATGCTGTAGGTGGATTGGACACTCTTAATCGGCTCTAGGTGTGAGTGCGTGCATGTGTGTGTACCTTCCGTGGAAGGTTGGGTGCCGGGCTGGTACCCTGACACTGTAAAACTCCACTGCCAATCATGAGAGGACAGGTGATCTGCTGTGGTGACCCCTAACTGGGAAAAGCCGAAAGAAGAAGAAGAAGATTAAAAGATAGGTCAATTATTGAATATAATGCCTCACTTGGCATGTATCTGTCTAGACACATGCAACAACTGGAACATCTACAGAGATAACTTATTAAAAGGATACAAGGCCAAAATAACATGTCCTGCATGGACCAACTCAAAGCCCCGTCACTGTACTCGGTATCCTACAGCTTGCTAAGCGGTGACCTGTGTCTGGCATACAAGGCATCCTCCAACCCATTGGTTGATGGATTTACCACACATCAGCAAGTCAAATGGCACCATAAATACTCAGTCTAGGGAGCTAAACCTTTTCTGCAACATCAACAGAATGGTTTGGGGGGACAGGTATATTTTGCAGAGGATACCACTGCTATGGAACAGACTCCCCATCCGCATAAAACAAAGTTCATCCCTGTCTGCTTTCAAGTATAACTTAGATCTATGGATGGAAAGCATAAAATTTACCCCAGATCTATTTCCTGTCCTACTAATGGACAGATGCAACTCCTAAATGCTTTATCTCATGCATGGGTCCCCTCAAATTTTCTCTGGTATGACCCTAGTTATTCTCATTGGGGTTATATATAATTATCAACCATGGGATGGGTAAGGCCAGTCTATAACCAAAATGAGTACAAAAGGTTAGTTGCATTGGCTTAAAATGTCCCACAAGGGCAGTTAGCCCAGTATGTATCTATGAAACTATGAACCTATTCCTATGGCAAAAATTTCAAGAAGTAGATGCTTGGTAGATACCCACTGCAGACAGTCCTCTTGAAATCAACAATAACATGGTTGTTGTTTGTCTTTTGTCTTTTTCCGCTAAGGGGTCGCCACAGTGGAACTCCGGTCCACTAATGATTGGCAGTACATTTTTACGAAATGCCAAGGTGCCAGCTTGATGCTCAACTTTCAACGAAGGCATGCCCATTTACGCACCATGTCTTTGAAAGCTACCCAACTGCAGGGAGGACATGCAGACTCCACACAGAAGGCACTCCCAAGCCCAGCCGAGAATCAAACGGGAGAACCTCTTGCTGTAAGGTAACAACGCTACCGCCGTACCACCACGGTAATCAACTCTAACATGGTAAGTGCTCAAATATGTTATTTTTCTCTGTCAATCCTTTTCAGTGCCAGTTTTATCCAATTTAGAACTCATGAATAGCTGGGATCTGTCCTGGCAAGTAATGGGGACTATAGGAGAGGAAACAATTCTGGATGGGTTGGCAGTATGTCACAGAAAATACACAAACGTAGTCATCATGAACATACCACATACATACTCCTACAGTGTTTACAGTGTTTGGGCATCACCATTTCACCATCCTGCTTGTCTCAAGAATGTGAGAAGAAACTGGAACCCTCACTATAAACCTTTATAACCACAAGGAGAATATGCATTAGTACTGCTTTAAGCATCTCACAACAGTACTGTAGCTAATTGCTAAGAACAACTTTGTATCTGCTTAGTCCCTCCTGAAATGGCACACTGCAAAAAAAATAAATAAATAACTAAAGCAAATCCATTTAAAAGTGCCACAATACTATTTCATTATATTTATGTTATTGAGGGAGATGAGGAATTGCATTTTTACTAGATGTTATACATATAAACTCCACCCAAAAATGCTTTACACAATGAGTGTTTAATGAAACGTGTGTGTGTGCGTGTGTGTACATGTGTGTGTGTGTGTGTGTGTGTGTGTGTGTGTGTGTGTGTGTGTGTGTGTGTGTGTGTGTGTGTGTGTGTGTGCAGAAATCAGTGATCAAGTAAGCATGCTGTGAATAAAACTAAGAAATACTGAGAAAACATAGATAAAATGAAAAAATACTCAATGAAATAATCAAATGAGAACAGGAAAATGAGACTGTAACCTATGTCCTTGTCTTCATGTTTGTTAGCTGTGCCCTAAATTCTGCTGAAAAAAATCAATTCAAAAAAGTATCTTTCTATCTTGTTTTTGGATTATGAATCCATTTTGAAAGCTTTATTCCCAGTGGAGGATAGTTCACATAACACATTGTCTGTAGAATCAGTACCCTGTAAGAGAGGACTTTCAAAACAGCAAGTTTTTAAAAGAACAACACAGAACAAGGTCAGAGTAACCACAAAAAAATTACTGTTCCCCTGTTTCATACTGTGAAGTGACACAGTATTCTGGAAATGTTCATCCTCAATGTTATGAGACCTAAACAATATTTCTTATCAGCCTATCATAGCATCTTAGTATCAAAAAACAGTTTCTCATTCCAAATGAGTTATTTCTTGGGCTCATCCAAACTTGAGCAAAGCAGGAAGCCGGCGTGCTGATCTGCTGTTCTCACGGTTAGCTAAGATCTGTCTGGGACTGCTGGTGTCAGTCTGGCACTCAGATGATCTGTATACAAAGGGGGCTGAAAACTACTGCATTTTTGCTGATGTTCATTCTGTAAAATGCAGCACAGTCACATGCAGTGAAGAGGATAATAAGAGACAAAGCTGATCCATCAATAAATAGCTTAAGTATCGCTAGTGCCAGCCAGGCAGCTTAGCTCGGCTTTATGAATGTTGTTGTTCCTGTTCTTAGTGAAAGAGTGAAAATATGCCAGGCCAACACAGTGAGAAACAGCTGATTCAGGGAATGACATCACCCAGGCACAATTCAGAGATTTAGGTGCTGAAAAAAAGACAGCCATAGCTGGGTTTTGAAGAAGGATGACTTCCTAGTTATATAGTATTAACAAGCCATGTGAGCTAAATTAAATGGCATCAAAAAAGAACTTTGGTACATTACTATACAGTTCTTCAGATGCACCATGTGTTCCACTGTCAGATCTGTCAGGCTGGTTTATAGGTCAGGTGTTTTGCTCTCGATTTGCACATTGTTCTATTTTTTTTTCCTCTCATTTTTGAAAAGGAATTTTCAAACCATGTTTTTGTGTCCCAAGAAATAATTAAAATAATGAATAACTGCAGTACAATTTTTTCTCTGATACTGATGAATATAGTGTGTCAATACCTTACTGTTACCTTACTTGCATATTTTCTTGAATGAGGGTTCATAAAATGACATTGAAGCGTAAATACTGCAGTAACAGTCTGCAAATAAGTTTGGTACAGTCATATATCTAGATCTGAGATGTAGCGCCTACATTTGCATATTATTTGACATGATAATTCCTGTGACCACCTCACTGATTTTCTGCATTTCTAAATGCAAGCAGTTGGACTCAGTGTGTAAAATTTGATAATGCTGAGAATAAAGTAAAATAATTAAGGCTAAATGCCAGATTAGCTAACACGCAGTTGATAACAGAAGCAGTATCAGTTATAACTTTAATCAGCATCACAATTTTTTAACCCACTTGTCCTAGTAAGAAATGCTGCCTACTTTGGCATGTTAAATATGTTAAATATTCTGGAAGTTCAAAGGTGACAGCTGTTTGTCACAAACCAAGGAACTCTCACCTAGTCTTCTTATAATGTATGACCTTTGTGCAAGTTTGGTATTACTACTTGATTTTCTACTCTAATTCCTTCCTGATAGAGTTTGCATATCCTACCCAAGTCTATGGGATATTCACTGGTAGAATCAGTTTCTTCCACCATCCTAAAGACAGGTGAATTGCTAATATTTAAAACTGCCTGTGTGTGCGTGTGTGCGTGTGTGCGTGTGTGCGTGTGTGTGTGTGCGTGTGTGTGTGTGTGTGTGTGTGTGTGTGTGTGTGTGTGTGTGTGTGTGTGTGTGTGTGTGTGTGTTATCCTACAATGGACTGGCATCCTGTCCAAACACTGGACCCCTTCTCAGTTAGGATTCATCAGGGGCAGGTCATGCTTACTCAACCTCATGGATTTTTTTTTTAAAAAGGTCACCAAAGCAATGGATGAAGGCAAAATGATACACAGTGCATATATCGACCTGGCCAAAGCTTTTGACACAATTCTCCACTCAAGCATAATAGAAAAGCAAAATAAACTGGGAATAAAATCCTTCTGTTTGGCATCCACTTTTCTGAAGTAAAAGCCATCACCAAGGGGCTCTGTCTGATTACATTTGCAGATGACTGCAAGTTAGGAGCAGTCATTGAATTGCCAAATGATTTAGCCATCCTGCAGGAAGGTTTATCCCAAATAAATAACTGATGTCAAAATCAAGGACTGAACTTAAATGCCAAAAAATTAATTATCATGTACTTTGGAAAATTATCTACTTTGGGGAACTACTACATTTGCAATATGTTCCTAAGAGCTGACCCAGTTGTTCAGGATTTGGGAACTTATGTGGAAACTGAGCTAACCTGCAGTTTGGTTTGTCCCTAATCAATAATTAGTGCCAAAATCATGAACTGCAACTAAATGACAAAAATGCATTATTGTATCCTTTGAGAAATCATGTATCCCAGGGAACTACCACATTAACAAACACCCCTAAGAGTTTTCCCAGTTGTTTGGGACTTGTTAACTGATTTGGACAGTGACCTACCTTATGACCATCACGTGTCTATTGTGGCAAAAAAGTCCTTCCATATTGCACAACTTAAAAACAAATGTATTGAGTCTAGATCTAGAGATGTCATCGTCCCCCCTTTACTCAGCCCTCATTAGGACAGTCATTGAATATAATGCCCCCTTTAGCATGTATCAGTCCAGACACATGCAAAAACTAGATTACCCACAGAAATACCTTACTATTTGTACACAAGGCCTAAACAATGTTTCCTACATGGACTGAGTCAAAGCCCTGTCATGATTCTAGGTATCCTACAGACTGCTAACAGGTGACCTGTATCTGACATACAAGGCATCCTCTAACCCAGTACTGATGGATTTATTGCACATCAGCAACTCAAATGCCATCAGAAATACTCCGTCTTGGGATATAAACCTCTTCTGCATCATCACAAAGTATATGGATCAGGCAAAACACGTAACCAAAGACCACTCGGTTTATTAATTCCACGACAGATAAAAAAAATATTTTAGTTAAAAAGTATGAAGCGCTTTTCATCTGGTATACTAACCGGACTTCATCAGATACATTTAGTTCTACACGAAAACTTTCTTTTAAGCTTTTACAAATCAAGTCACATGACTCTCAGACCAGTAAGTAACACAGTTAAACCAATTAGAATGGTTATTTCCTTATGTTACCCCATTCTTTCTTACTTCAATGGTATTTCCCCTGTCTACTATATTCAGTTGTGTCAATTATATGTTAAAACAAGCATGCGTGTGTATAAATATAAATAAAACATATAAAAACATGTAATATGTGAATAAAACATAGTAAATCACATTTAAAAAAAACTACACTATCATACATTTATCTCATCAAGCTTTTAAGCTTTAACATACAAGTAAGGGAATGCACCTCGTTTAACCCTAGCAAATGGCAAGAGTCAAGTCTCAACTGTCATAACAATTCAAGTTTTTCTAAAAACAAACTTGATGGGCCACACCTTTCATTTTCATGTGTTAAAATGTGGTCGATAACTCTAAATTTAAAGAAATGCTTGGAATATTCTATGCAGTGTCTAGCCGGAGCATTATCTTGTTGTTGCTTATTAATAGCATATACATGCTCATATATTCTATCACGTATCCTACGGTCCATTTTCCCAATGTAAAAAGCTGGGCATACCTGACACTGGGCCAGGTAAATAATAGATTTTGAATTACAATTATATTTACTCTTCACTAGTAAGTCTTAGCCCTGACTGTGTATCTCTCTCCTGTTACAACATGTTTACATTGGTTACACATTTCGCATTGATACATCCCTGCATTCCTATGTGTACCCATCATCTGCTTCTCAATTAAATTTTTCATATTTTTACCCCTCCTAAAGGTAATAACAGGGTATTCTCCTACTTTGTGTACAATACCCCTATCAGTGGCTAGTATATTCCAGTTTTTCCTTATTATTTTCTGTATTTCTTTAGCACTCAAGTTATAAGTCAAAACAAAACTCAATGTAAAGTTAGTCACTCCTTCCCTAATGTTAGATTGATCATATTTTTCGGGGGTGTCCTGTGGTATGGTTGTACTAATGTCCATATCCGTAATACTGTTACCTTTCCACAGTATAGGTTTATATAATCCATTCTCTATTTTTGTTTGGACCTCAAATATAATATTTAATAAGAAGTCTTCTGGATAACCCCTGTGTGTAAACATGTGCCTAAGGTTCAAGCATTCGTCTTCAAAATCCTCCTTTCTAGTAATCATTCTAGCTGCTCGCACCACTTGTCCTTTAACTACCGACTTCTTTTGGTGCTTTGGGTGCGAGCTTGTAAAGTGTAGGAATGAATTTGAATACGTGGTTTTCCTGAACAATTTTATTATGTACCTTTGTTCTAGTGTGTCCTTATGTAGTTCGACGTCTAGGTACACTATACTATTTTCCTGATAGTCACTTGTAAATTTCAGAAAATTAGTTGTATTGTTAAAATAATTTATGATATCTGTTGCCGCCTTGTTGTCTCCCTTTATAATGATAAAAATATCGTCCAGGAACCTAGTGTAGAATGACGCTACTTTGTCCATAAATGTATTATTTATGACAAATTCATGTTCCCAATGGGCCATCACGAGGTTAGCGAAACTTGCCTCACATGGTGAACCCATGGCAATTCCTACTTTTTGTAGGTACAATTTGTTGTCAAATGAAATGTAGTTATTCTTGAGTACAATCCTTAAACGTTACTCTATTATTCTTTGATCATTGTCAGTAGCTCCTCTTTCTCTCATTAAGTCAACTACCCACTCAATACCTATGTCCTGAGGAATTGAAGTGTATAGGTCACATACGTCCACTGTTAAAAATTAAATTTTTGGACAAATTTTAGTGAATTAATATTTTCAAGAAATGTCCATGAGTCTCTACAAACCTGTGGTTCTTGGTTAGCATATTTCTTTAACAATCAATAACCTTGACACAAGAGTATGTTATTGACTGTCTTGCGTCTACTAAAGCTCTCATTGGGGAGTCTCTGATATTTTTATGTATTTTTGGGACTCCAAATAACACAGGTGTCTTTGGTGATTGTACAGTCAAGTAGTTATACATTTTGACATCAATTGTCATATCTATGAACATATCGTTAATAAAAGTTCTTATTCTATTGTATGCTATGTTAAGTTAATTTAAGCTAACTTTTACATAAGTGTTTTTTCGGAGTAGGCTCTCCATCTTTTCAATGTTCTGTGTGTTGTTCATCACTACTAATCCTCCACCCTTATCTGGTTTCATGATGCGCACTGGTAGGCTTCTGAAATTATTCAAAGATAATCTTTCGTCTTTCGACATATTGTCCCCCCTAACATTTTAAATTTTTTCACTAAATAAATTTCTAAAGTCAATTTCGCAAATGCGGTCAAACATGCCAACAGTTGGGTGAGTGGGTGGGTTAAATGTGCTTGTTATTCTCATTTCCTGTGAGCCCTGAATGTTGTTACCAAATAATATTGTTAAGTTTAGTTTCCTAATGAATAGTTTAAAATCCAACAACAGTTCTGCTATGTCACCTCTTTCAGATGGAACAAAAGTTAAACCTTTTGCAAAAAGTTCGATCAGGTCTTTCCCAATTTCACAGTCTGTATAATTGTACACTTTAAAGTCTTTTTTTTTATTTGTGGCAATAGTAAGAACATAAGCAGACCCAGACTCCTCAACATTATTTACTATTTCTTCTGGTTGTTCGCTCCGCGGGTATTGTAATTCCATGTTTGATACTTGCGGTTCGTTACAAAGTTCTTCCCTCTCTGGTCTGGGTAGATTTTTTGTTGTTGTTGTTGGCCATTCTGTTGGTTTTCATGACCCTGTCCATTAAATAACCCAACTCTACTGTCACTCTCCAGGTATTCCTCTGTTATGTTATCTAAATTGCTTGTCCCCGCATTTGTGGTCAACACTTGCTCTTGTCTTAGTGTTGGTTGATTACTCATATGGGTGGGGTAAGTTTGGCCATAACCAGGAAGAAACTGCTGCTCTGGAACAGACTCCCCAGCCACAAAATACAAAGTTCATCCCTGTCCATATTCAAGCAGAACCTGGATCTGTGATGGGGAAACAGAAAATTTACCCCAAGGCTGCCCTCTGTACTACTAATAGGCAGAGGCAGCTCCTAAATGTTTTATCCCATGCATGCATCCGCTCAGGTTATCCATGGTATGATCCCAGTTATTCTCATTGGGGTAATAAATACTTATCCACCATGGGATGGGTAAGGCCAAGCTATAACCAAATGGGATAGGTTAATTCAAGTACAAAAAGGGAAACTGGATAGGCTTAAAATGACCCACAAGGGATATCAGCCTAGTACTTACCTATAATCTATTCGCTGGAATACTGTAGCTCCTCTTGACCCTCAAAAACACAAACAGACTATTGTAAAGGAATGGATAGGTATATAGACAGAAGGAAATGGATGATGGACAGACAGATGGTGGAAGGGATAGATAGATTGAGAGATGGCTGGATAAGTATCCACTTAGGTCACTCCTTGGTGTGTGCTTCTCTAACTGTTCTGTGCCTTTAATAACTATGCTTTCATTTCTCTATGCTCTTGTCATTCTTTCCTTTGCAATGATGTCTTAACTGCACCTTTGTTCCTATTTATCCATCCTTCTACTGACTTTTTCCACTCCAGGAAAAGTCCTCTTTTTTTTCTCTGTCTGTTCTGTTGTTGTAAATATTGTATAAGATGGTAGCTATACACATTTATCTGTATTCGTGATTACATTACTTATGCATTTTTCCTTCTGTGAGCTATGTCATCTTATTAGGTATAATGTATAATATGACTGTAATCCTTGCCTTTGAGGAAGAGCCTTAACTAGGTCAACCTGTGTCCTGAGCAATCCTGAGAGTGCCCCCAATCAACCCAGAGCTTTGAACCAAAAAACAAAAGTCCTCCAGCTGCTTAAATGATTACCATTACTATACTCATGCCTATTGGAAATTTAGCTGAGGTACTGAGCATGGCCTTAACCAGTTGCACTGGAGAAGCTGCCCCCCTTCACCCACCCTATCTACAGTAGTGCATTGAGGCTTGGCCAAGGCTGAAGAGGGTCCTCCTGTTTTAAGTAAACCAGTTAGCATTAGGTGATAGCACTATAAAAGACTCAAGCATGGAGACAGTTTAATAAAGTAGAGTTGTATAAAGGTCTACAAAATAGTTTTAAAAAGTAATGTATGGACATTCTTTACAGTGGTGCCATTTGGCTATTTGAAGGAAAGTCCACTCATACAAACAGTTCAACAACCCTAAGGTTTCTCTTCTCTTTTCCATACAGTTCCATTATGATTTGATTATCAGAAAACAGCCTGCAGGAATGAAAAGCCTATCCACCTCATTTTATTACATTTAACATCTCATAACTTGGCACAAGAATTTGTCTAGCTTCAAGTAGCATACCACAAGCATAAGGAAATCTATATTTTTTCCTGTTAGTTACTATCTGCAATCTTACTTGGGACTCCTCAGTGCTGCTGATGTCAGCAACTGCTCTGAATGAAAAAAAAATGTTCAACATGCTATGGAATTTTTGTGTACTGTTTCTGTTGTAGAGAATAAGGGAAGTAATATTTGGAGTGCAAAGCTAGCCACGTATTTTAGATAATGAATCATTTGTTGGAGGTATTCTTTTTAGTATGTGCAACTTCTTTACATACAGTATTTTAGTGTTACAAAAGCACAGAGAATAATTTAGCATGTTCCTGTATTATGGTCTTGATTAAGCAATAGAATGCTACAGTGTAATAAATCATACAGCGATAGTGCAGGAGAATCTAATGCAGAAAAACATCTGTGTCTCTGTTTAAAAAAGAAAGATTAGAGAACAGTATACAGTTTTGAAAAGAAGATTGTGCCATTGCTGAAGCAGTTCTGTGCTGCACTGTAAGGTCCACAAGATTAAAAAAATATAGAGTAGCTGAAGCATTTTGCACATCTCTTACAATTTCTTTGACAAACATCTCTTACAATTTCTTTGACAATAACATATCACAGTTACATTTCCTGATTTGCAGTCATAGCTTTGACACTTTAGGGAAAGGTTTTGTCAGTATTTGAAAGACTACAAATTGACAGCCTTTGAAAAACATGCAATTCAACTACTTTATTTTAAGTATTTACAGCTACTGTGAATATGTTAGAGCAGGTAACAGAGCAATGCACATAAGGGGACTTTAGGCAAAAAGTGTAAAGTAGTCCAGTTCTTGTGACTGTGTAAGATGCCTATGAATCACATTACTGCCATTCTGTCATGTAACGAGAATTTTAAATGGATACTGAGAAACAGAAGGCAAAGCAGGTAAACAAGATGACATTAATATAGCAGGCCCGTGACAGCCATTTTTTTTTTGGTAAAACATTTTAAAATATAATACTATGCACTTAGATTGATACTGATACATAAAAAGCAGCTCAAAATAGAAAGATGCAATAAAAAAAATGTGTTGAGTTCTAAGGTAGAGTTTTCCTTTAATAGAAGTGATCTAGCAGTCACCTTTGTCATTGTTTATTTAACTGATTTATGTAATGTATGTTGAAGATGTATTATTAACCCAGTATGTTATAGTTGCATATTGTATACAAATGCAAAACTGTGTTTGTGATCCGTTTAGTGGGTGGTCGTGGATGCATTCTAATTATATTGATTACTCTGTTTTTTTATATGCATTCTAGTTATATTTATTATGCTTTATGTTTTTTTCTTAAGAGGTTTATTTATTTATTTATTTACATTTGTTTACCGGGAAAGTTCGACTGGGCCAGAAGCCCATTTTCAGCAGAGGCCTGGAGAAAAAAGCTCCACAGAAATATAAGCAAAATACAATACTTAGTACAATAGTATACATGCAGTAAGATGGAGAATACCCATCATCTAGTTAGTCTATACAAAGTAGTATTCAATACAGTTTTCTAGTAGATAAAGGTTCAAAAAGAAAAACACACAAGCATTTCAGTGAAGGTCACTGTGTGAAAAATAAAATTAGTACTGTGTACATGTTAAATAATAGTTATGAACAAATGAGATTTTCTTTACATATATATATATATATATATATATATATATATATATATATATATTTGAGTAGTAATAAACACTGAGGAGAGGAAGAAAATGAGTTAAGGAGTGGACAATGTGTTGACAGAGTTATAGATATCTTGTCAGTCAGGTTTGGCGCAGGATAAATGCCAGTTTTTGGATAGATGTTCAAATAGTAGTTGTTTGAATTTGGTAGATTCAGGTGTGTTTTGGAAGGTGTGGGGTAGAGAGTTCCATAATTTGGCTATTTTATTTGAGAACAGGGCTTTACCATGAGTGTTGTTAGCTTTGTTTACTGTGAGAAAGTTTCTGTCTGCAGATCTTAGACTTCGTGGGCATGAGTAGGGAACAACAGGTTCCTTGAGGGATGGGCAACTGTCAGGATGGAAGATATTGTGTGTGAATTTAAGTTGGTAGAGATGGAGAAGGTTAGGTAGCTCGAGCCAAATTAATTTATGTAGAGCAATACAGTGGTGGGTTGGTGGGGAAGGTTGGCTGCGAAGCGGGCTCTTTTGTTGTAGCAAGTTTCCAATTTGATTAAGTCTGATTTTTTTAAGTTGGTAAAGAGGGGGGAACCATACAGGAGCATGGAAAGGAGGAAGGTTCTGGATATGGCTAGTCTAGTATTGTGAGTGAGGAATGGCTTGCTTCTGTACAGTGAACCAAGTTTGATGTGAACTTCTTTAATTGCGTTGGCTATGTGTTGGTCAAATCTGAGTTTATTGTCGATTGTCACACCAAGGAGTTTTGTTTACTCAATTGGTTGGATCACTGTGTTGTTTGCTAAGAGAATAGTGAAAGGAGGTGTGGTCAGTGAATATTTGCTACTGGTAAATAGCATTAGCTGTGTCTTTTTGGGGTTGAGGATTAGTTGTGATTTACTTAGATATGTTTCTATACCATTAAAAGCTTCTTGGGCTACTATTTGGAGGTCTGGTAAGGTATCTGCTGAGCAGATTAAAGTTAAATCGTCCACATACTGAACTACTTTAGCATGTGTTATGGATGAGTATAGATCACCGGAGAAGATGGTGAAAAGAAGAGGTCCTACTATAAACCCCTGGGAGACTACAATCAAGATAGGCAGCAGTGGTGAGAGTTTGGATTTCCATCGTACTGCTTGTTGTCTGTCAGAAAGATAGAATAGAAAAACTGCAAGGAACCACCACGATGTAGAATCCACAATTTAATTGATTTTACAAAAAGAAGAACAAGCGCTTTCACGCACCATCCCGGTGCGCTTCATCAGGTTACAATCAATCACAAAACTTCAGCCTTTAAATACAAAAACTAGCATCAATTACTCAATTAAGTGCATCAATTAGTGTAGTCTATTAAAACATTTAAAAGGGGGGTGACATCCCACATGCTCACACGTTTTCACAAAAGATATGTACTTCATAGAAACTCCTTTTTATATCATATCTGCCCATTGTCTAAAGAGAAAAAATATTTTAATCATGAATAGACCTATTAAAACCTCCTAAAAGAAAAAATTATAATAATTAATGTTTAATCTAAACATCCACATTATTGCCCCATCAAATTCAGCATGTTAAAATGATAATCGAGGCATATATTTATGTGAATGATGACAACATTAGAACACAAAAACAAGATGTGTTATTATAAAATGATTATGGTACGCTGGTTATATTGATAAATCTGAATAGATATAACCATGGTGAATGTATCTAATACCTATTCTAAATCATGGTGAGGAACATATAGTATGCGCTATGATCTAAATATCAAATACTTAACAGTTTAATAATATAAAATGAATGATATATAATATATAATATATCAGATCAATATTAAAGCAAAATAAAACACCAATATCAAATGAAACCATATATATATATATGCAATGAAAAATAAAATATGAAGAATAAAATGTAATAAATAGTGACTTAATGTGGGTAGCATCACATATACCCTAAAAGAGCCGGTCGGATGCTGAGTGTTGAATTTAGACCTGGTTCTATGTGGGCTCTAAAATTTAATATCCATCTAAGCTCGTATAATTCAAGAGTACCTATTAGGTCCCCTTCTCTTTTATTCTGATTCACTACTTGAACCACCCTAATGTTGAGGGAATTGTTGACAATGCTTAGCCAAAACATTGGTAAAATTTCCCTTCCTAATATCATACACGTGATTATATACACGATCTTTAAATCTTCGTGAAGTCATACCTACATAGTATGCTTCACATAAATCACATGTAGCTAAGTAAATGACGTTGCTGGTGTCACAAATGGCATAAAACGTCGGTTTAAAGGCCATATTTAAGCCTGGGACCTCAAATGTCTGAGTTGTGGAAATATATTTACATATACAGCATTTTTTACAAGGGTATGTACCCTTTTTGTATCTCGCTCTAATATCCAATTGCTGAGATTTCATTTTTTCTTTACATAATAATCTCTTGAGGTTTAAGCTATTGCTAAACCTAAAAACGGGTTTATCACCCACTATTCGTGACAATCCAGAGTCAAGAAGCAAAATCTTCCAGTTATTCTTTATGATTTTCATAATGTGGTCCACATCGTTCGTATATTTAAGGCTAAAAGGGAGTTGCATCCTATTCCTTCCTAAATGGTGGTTGTAACTTCCTGCTTTCCTATAAACAGGAGTTTCCAATGCTGTTGAGGTTAAATTATTCACCATAGTTGAGGGATAGCTCCTATCTATAAAACAATTTTTCTGGAAATCAACTAATCTCAATACATCACCCTGTTTACTACAAAGCCTAGAAATTCTAACCATTTGGCCTTTTACTACATTTCGAAAAATGTAGCGTGGGTGCATGCTGTCAAAATGAAGAATGCCATTTCTCCAGCATGGCTTCCTGTACAGCGAAGTAATGATTCTGTTATTACCATCCTTGGTGATGGTGATGTCCAAAAAATTCACACTATAGATCGAATATTCATATGTGAAGCTTAAAAAAGAAGTGGTAGATTCCATATATGCTACAAATTCATGTAGCGAATCTTCATCACTGTTCCAAAACAACAGGATGTCATCCACAAAACGCCTATACAAGATAATGTTGTTAAACCTTTCATCATTAAAAATGAATTCCTTCTCCCACTGATAGATGGCCAGATTTGCATATGCATTAGCACAGGGAGTGCCCATGGCCACTCCCCATGTTTGTGCATATATATGGTCATTAAATAAAAAGATGTTGTTATTCAAAACCATATCCAGCAAATTACAAACTACCATTTGGTCATTGTTATCCATAGTGCCATGTTCATGTAAGCATTCTCTTATAGCATCAAGGCCAAAATCATTGGGGATGCTTGTGAATAAATTTTTAATATCTAATGTTACCATCAATGTTTCCCTCTGCAGATTTTTACTTACTATATCTTGTCTTAGGTCTTGTAACAACCCATATGTGTATTTTAAAATAGTAGGAATTAAATTTACCAAAGGGCCTAATTTAGACTGTATATAAACAAATGCATTCTCTGTCACCCAGTGTCTTCCAGACACTATAGGGCGTAGAGGGGGTGGGTCTTCCCCTTTATGCATTTTTGGAAGCCCTTTAATCAAGGGAATCAACGGAGAGTCTATTATTAAGAAGTCATACAGAGATTTGTCAATACATCTGCTCATTAACATATCATATATAGTGTCATGCGCACCTCTTATTAAAGATTCCACTTGCGATTTACCTAACAATTTATAAGCTGAATCATTGCTTAGCATTTTATACATTAGCTCCACATACAAACAGGTGTCCATCGCAACCACCCCTCCACCTTTGTCCGCTGGTTTAAATACAATCCCATCATCCTCACAAAGGCTCTCAAGACAACATTTCTGTGCATAGTTTAAATTTACATAAACACCTCTATGCTTTTTCTCTTTATAACATAAATAAAAATCATGCTCACATGAGCGCAAAAAACATTCGACCAAATTAGGCATTGGTGGCATGAAAGAACTTTTTCTTTTACATGCCTGCGATTCATATGCTAAATCATTATTAGTAGAATCTGTAAACAGTACCTTGAGTGATAGCTTCCTCGCAAAAAGGCGTAGTGCTATCAAAGTTTCAGAAAGTTCACTTCCTCTGGAAGGGATAAAAGATAACCCTTTATTTAAAATGGATTGTTCATCAGTGGTGAATTCTCTGGATGTCAGATTAAAGAACAAAGTATTCAGTTCCTTGCCCTTCACCTCGGTTCCGGTGTTTCCCCCGATAATTTCCTCTTGCCTCTGCCTCGGCTGGTTGAGCGCACCTGCGTTCTGTTTTTGTATGGGAGCGGGAAGTTTAAAGGTAGAGGAGGCATATTGGAACCTGTAGCTGTATCAGATTTTGGTCTCGCTCCCAACCCTTCATTGATTTTTAGGCACTGTTGATTACACGGGAGAGAAGCATTCGTAGATGGTAATTCTCTATTTGATGTATCACCTGAGGGCTCCTTATTCATGGAAGGTTCATTCAGAATGTCAATATGGGTTGCTAGCTCAGATGTATTCATCTGAGGAACATCTGAAGAATACATAGATTCAGATTCATTTCCATTGGCCCTCGGCCATACAAAAATACGACCCATCTGGAAATCCTGACAGTCCCGTCTCAGTTTTTTAAGCTTGATTTGCTCAAGCCTGTTGCTATATTGAGTGAGCTGCCTAAGCATGCTGTTGATTTTTGAAACACAGGGTTCGCTCTTATAATTAGTGGTTAAACATCTATACTCATCCTCTACTTTGGTAATCAAATCCGCTTCTATAGGGGAGAAATACTCTATTAACAAATTAATTTACTTAGCTCCAAATTCGATATTCAGCTGCTGCCATCTTCGTAGTAGTTCCGGATGGCTGTCCCCATAGCTTGGCATGCATAAGACTCGCATGCCACGCGGAATCACTTTGAAATGAAGGCAAGCCTCCATATGCCTTCTTTGCCATATGAGCCGGCGGAGTTTATATAGGTCATTTTCCAAAGTTCTTAATGACCCGTAAAAATCTTGCAAGTTCTCAGTATTTTGTATTACCATATTCGGAGCATTGCTCTTTAGATCAAAATTAAGTAGAGGATTATCCTGCTGGTGAAACAAGTTGCTCCAATCATCGGTACCGCCTGTACCTATTGGATTATAGTCCAATTCTATATTAAGTGAATCCATCGTGTAATGGTCAGATAAGCAAACAAATAATACCAGTAACAGCAGCAAGCAGAGAATGACCATTCAAAGGTTCCTTCCAACGTTGGCGCCAAAGCATAGAAGAATAGAAAAACTGCAAGGCACCACCACGATGTAGAATCCACAATTTAATTGATTTTACAAAAAGAAGAACAAGCGCTTTCACGCACCATCCCGGTGCGCTTCATCAGGTTACAATCAATCACAAAACTTCAGCCTTTAAATACAAAAACTAGCATCAATTACTCAATTAAGTGCATCAATTAGTGTAGTCTATTAAAACATTTAAAAGGGGGGTGACATCCCACATGCCCACACGTTTTCACAAAAGATATGTACTTCATAGAAACTCCTTTTTATATCATACCTGCCCATTGTCTAAAGAGAAAAAATATTTTAATCATGAATAGACCTATTAAAACCTCCTAAAAGAAAAAATTATAATAATTAATGTTTAATCTAAACATCCACATTATTGCCCCATCAAATTCAGCGTGTTAAAATGATAATCGAGGCATATATTTATGTGAATGATGACAACATTAGAACACAAAAACAAGATGTGTTATTATAAAATGATTATGATAAATGATGATTTCCATCATACTGCTTGTTGTCTGTCAGAAAGATAGCTTAGGAACCAGGAGAGGGAAGTTTTTGATAGGTTTAGTGAGGCAAGAGTACTAAGGAGTTTCTGATGGAAGACAGTGTTGAACACTTTTGACATGTCAAGGAAGACTGATGCTACTTGCTGGTTTGAATTTCTCAGTTGGTTGATGGTGTTAGAGAACTTAATTAGGGCTGTGGTGGTGCTGTGTTTTGGTCTGAAACCATGTTGGGAGGGAGAGATAAGGTCGTGAGATAACAGATATTGTAGTAATTGAGTGTGGATGCATTTTTCCAGAATTTTGACACGGGGGAAAGGATGGCTATGGGTCTATAATTTTTTAATTGTTGATGTTCCTCTTTTATGCAGAGGGGTGATATAGGAAATTTTCCATAATTTTGGGACATATTGTTCTGCTATAGACCTATTTACCAGAATGGAGATAGGCAGAGCTATGGCATCAGCTGAAAGTTTTAGGTACTCACTGGGGAGTTGGTCAGCTGTTAGGGAAGAAGGTTTCAGTTTTTTCAGCATTGTTCTTATGGTGTTAGTTGGGACAGGTTTGAGGTCAAAAGAGTTGTTGTTAGTTTCCACATTAGGTGGAAGAGACAGTGGGGTGGAATTGTTCCCTGTAACTAAGGAGAGGATGGTGTTTATAAAGTAGGTGTTAATTTGTGAGACAATACTCACGCTTTGGTTATTGGTTGTTGGTTCTGGGGTAGTGGCTTTACCTGGGTGGAAGAGTAAATTAATTGCTTGCCAGAACTTTGTGGGATTCTTTTCATATTTGCTTTGCACTGATGTATAATATGTTTTTTTGTCTAGTTTGACTGGGGAGCTGCCAAACCAGTTTTTGTCCCTTAGTTTTTGAAGTCTAATAGTTTCTTTTGATATCCAGGACAATCTCTTATTTTTAACACGACATGTACGAGTTAGTGCTAAGCTACTTAGAATAGCTGGAAATGTGTCATTGAAGTATGTTACGGCCTGGTCAAGTTGGAGATGATAGAGTGGTGTCCAGTTGCATTTACTGAGCATGTCTAAGAATGCTTAGCCGGAGACATACATTTTTGGTATTTCGTACGACTTTGTAAACTATGGTTCTGGGTGGGTAGAGCAGATGATGGATTAAGTAGGTAGATCTGTGGTCACTAGGTGTAGCCATTCACATGATATTTGTGACTCGGTATTCTCTTGTAGAGGGCTTTTCCTCCAACGTACACATATGTTGGACTAACATGTTTTTTTTTTCCTGGGGAGGGGGGTGGGAGATATTGGAGGAAGTAGAAAATGTAGATCATGCTAATTAATTACAGTCTGTATTTGGACAGTTTTTACCAGAACTCAGATTAGATGTAAGTGCTGGTGACATTATAAATTCCATGCACTGTAGGGTTGGTGTCTGTGTGTGTGTGTGTGTGTGTGTGTGTGTGTGTGTGTGTGTGTGTGTGTGTGTATGTGTGTGTGTGTTGTGCGCACGTGCACATCTATGAATTTTTGTTGTTATAAATATTATTTTTCATTTTTTCAGCAAATACAAAGGATTTCTATCAGAATTGTTATAATGTACTCATATTCCTTGATGTTTACAGTGACAACTCATATTCCACAATCAAAAATGATTCTCTTAGATCACCAAATGCAAAATCTCTTATATGAAACAGAACAGAGACATGCTCAATAAATGCAACTGGACACCACTCTATCATCTCCAAAGAAAAAATTCTCGATTTCAACAATTGGCTAAGTTTCTGGTGTCATTCAAAGGGGATCCAGTGTCTGTCCACCTGGGATGACATGCTCGACAAGCCATGCTGCTTCGCTAGAGACGGCTTGCACCTGTCACCCTTAGGCTTTCAAATACTGGCCAAGGCTCTTGCCACCTCCATAGTGCCTTTTTTAGGCAAGGCTCAAAAGACAAACCCACTGCCATAAATAGCACAAGTAACAAAAAACTGAGGGTAATGCTACTCAATGCCAGAAGTCTAAACCTCAAAATGCACGCACTCGAGGCACTCCTCAGTATGGCGAAAATCAATATATGTGCAGTAACAGAAACCTGGTTTAAGGCTCCAGAGAGCACCCCAGCACTACCAGGCTACAACTCATACCATACATTTCAGCCACAGAACCCAAACCGAAATACAAAAAGCAGGGGCGTATCCATATTCATCAAGGATACCCACACCTCCAGGTTAGTGGCACAGCACGATGCTTCAGAGATCATCCACGTGCAACTAACAATGGGCAAAACTGCAATTCAAATTGTAGCTTGCTATAGATCACCCACCATGTCCCAGGACCCTCATTCCGCATTTCTGAAAACACTGGGAAACATAAAGGTCCTACCAAACACCCTAATATTGGGTGATTTCAATTATCCAAACATTAACTGGGAGAACTACTCAAGTACTAACTCCCTTGCCCAACATTTCCTAGAATTTATAAACTCAAACGCCCTGGTTCAACTGGTCAACACTCCCACCAGAGGTGACAACATATTGGACCTGGTCATCACCAACATGGGCGACTGGTGTTCCACATCAGAGGTCAACCCCTCGCTGGTTAGATCTGACCATAAACAAATTACTTTGGATATCTATATTCCGCCCCCACCCCCTGACAAGAAAACCACCATGAAAAACTTTTCAAAAACAAACTTCACATTACTTAAGACCGAGGTGGAAGGTTTCAAAGCCCCCATGCTGAAGGATAACACTGTCCAAGCTGCAAAATCCTTTACTAATGCATTCTACGGGCACCTACAAGAATGCATGGATCGTGCCATCCCAAGCAAAACCAAGACTCACTCCTCCAAGAAAAGGAAACCAGTCTAGTGAACTCCTGCCATAAACAAGCTATACAATAGAAGGAGGAAACTAGTACAGAAAAGAGTAAAATCCCAAGAAGGGAATACAACCCTGATCAGTATCAGCAAGAAACTACGATCCCTCATAAAATCATCCAAGGCGAGCTTTGAAAGAAAAATTGCCAAGTACTCCAAAGATAACCACAAGGCATTCTTTAGCTATGTCAAGAATCTAAGTGGCAATGCTCAGATCTGCTCAGAGTTAGTGCAAAATGGCACAAAATACACTGAACCGACCAATATCACCAATATCCTGGCAGACAGGTTCAGTACAAACTTTACCCCCCCCCCCCTCTCACCCTCAAAAAGGCCCATAACCATACCAGAAGAATGTAGAGTCCCTGAAATCACAGACACTCAGGTTACAACAGCCCTCTCCAAAGCCAAAATCATAGCATCAATGGGACTGGACGGTGTCCCAGGCTGCGTCCTACATGAGCTCAAAGACAAACTAACCCCTCACCTAAACACACTGTTCAAACTCAGCCTCTCCACAGGCTACATACCCATAGAGTGGCACACAGCAATGGTTATTCTGATCCACAAAGGTGGAGCTACAACAGACCCTAGGAACTATCACCCTATACTGACTAGGTTGGTCTGCAAGGCTATGGAACGCATCATCATGGAACTCATTAACAGAGACATTGGGGACCTCCAAACACCGAACCCTACCCAGTTTGGCTTTGTTAAGGGCAGATCATGCCTCCTAAACCTGGTGGACTTCTTTGAGACAGTTACCAAGGCTATAGATGAGGGAAAGGTGGTACACACAGCCTACCTAGACCTTGCTAAGGCCTTCAACACCATTCCCCATTCTGGTATTATAGACAAGCTCACCAGCCTGAACATAAACCCCTATGTCACAAGATGGGTTGCCAACTGGCTCACAGACAGAACCCACATGGTGAGAGTTGTGGGAGCTAGGTCCATCTCTAAACTGGTTACAAGTGGCGTTCCCCAGGGCTCAGTCCTAGGACCCCTACTGTTCAGCATATACTTCTCAGAGGTACAGGCAAGCATAGGAAGACTATGGCTGACCAAGTTCGCAGACGACTGCAAACTAGGGGCTATACTTGACTCTCCGGCTGACACAGACATCCTCCAAAAGGGTCTCACTGAGATGGATACCTGGTGTCAAAATCATGGCCTCAAACTAAATGCCAAAAAGTGTATAGTCATTCCCTTTGGAAAAAACAAAGTACCCACAAACTACCACATAGGTGGTAGTCCCCTAAATATGGAAGACATAGTAAGGGATCTGGGGACCCAAGTAGATAGTAATCTCACCTTTGATAATCACATTGTCAAACTAGTTAGAAAATCCTTCTATATGGCCCACCTAATCACAAAAGGGTTTGCATCCAGATCAGTAGAGGTCATTGTGCCCCTCTACTCATCACTCATCAGACCCATCATAGAGTACAACGCCCCATTTGGGATGTACCTTACAAGACACCTGCAACAGCTGGAAAGACCACAGAAGTACCTCACCAAGAGGATCACTGGTCTCAAACAGATGCCCTATGCAGCTCAACTGAAGAAACTCCAGTTGTACTCGGTTGCATACCGCCTACTCAGAGGTGATCTCTTCCTAACATGCAAGGCCATGTCCAACCCAGAATTGATGGACATGCTCCACCTAAAGAAAACCTTATCCCCTTGAGCCACATGCTCTAGGGATCTAAACCTCATCACAACAATAAATAGGACGTGCTGGAGGGATAGATTCCTGTCCCAGAGACTTCCCATTCTTTGGAACAAGATCCCAATCTACATTAGGCAGAGCTCCTCGCTAACACTCTTCAAAAGAAATCTTGATGAGTGGATGAGAAACAGAAAGTTTACCTCGGGGATCACTTCAGTGGCTCTGCTGGACAGAGGCACAGGGAACTAATCTAAGGGGGTGGTGAAAGCCAACACATTCTGGCTAGGCTTATAAATGCCTTTGGGCAGATAGCCTAGTACCAACCTATGAACTTATGAACACAAAGTGGTAATGCAGACAGAAAACTGTAAATTTGAGGTGCTGTCCATCTCAGCTTCCTTACTATACAAAAATCATATATTCCCACCCTTATATTAGTTCTGAATTGCCCATGAGTACTTATCCTGGTAGTTGTTCCACACATATCACCCCAAAAGAGGCCTACAGGCTCACAGATGTATTACAGGTTCATAGGTTGTCAGTAAGCTCATGGCCAGAGACCATCGAGAAGCACATCCACATCAGTTAATACTGGTGGGAAACTAACAGTGTTCCCCATTTAGTAGACATTCTCAACATATCCTCAGTGAAAATTTATGATCATCCAGTCATCCAGACTATTTTAAAGGTTACTAGGGAAATATTTTGCAGCTTATTCTAGAATTGGGAGATATATTGGATTAGGCATGTATCATGCCATGTGGTGTTTTTAATGTAGTAGTAAAGGTTTAGATCTCTAGAGAGTGTGATTGCTTTACCAGTGGCTCAGTGTAGGTAAAGAAGTTCAACACATTATGGGCCATTCATATTGCAGAAGGCCAAGTAGAATTCATTCCTCAGGAGTCTGTATGACACTGAATAGAGGAACATGGCTTTTCAGGAGTCTGTATGACACTGAATAGAGGGACGTGGCTTTAAGTGTATCAGAGTAGCTAAGGGTGCTGAGACCTGAATATTTTTTTTTTATTGGTGTGGAAGCACAAGGTTTCTCAAACTGATTTTAGATGCTTAGCAAAGTATATGCTGAAGGGGTCATTATATTCAATGATGGGGCTAATATGGGATGAATAGAGTGGGACTATAAGAAGATATTACAATGCTAAGTTTTGCAAGACAGAATTATTTTATAACCAGTACTGAGATAAGCTAGCCAAGGAAAGTCTATTATCAATATACATACCCAAGTCCATAATTAATGACAACCAGACAAGGGTGGGGGGTTGTTATCACAAATTTTCAGGACTATGTTGAGAACATGTATCACATACTGTTTAGTGATGTGTATTGTCAGGTTTCCAGGAATTAAGTTAATTTAGGCTATAATAAGATCCATATGCAACTTAGGGATATGTTATTGGAAGAACTCATTACCTTGGATGTTTACATGTTTTTAAAGATCAGTTCTCCAACTATTCCCACCATATTTGGACTGCCCAAATTGCACAAACGATTGGTGGATCCCCCATTTCGTCCCACTGTGGACGCTCATAATTCCATTACTTCCCCCTTTGCCATATATTTAGATTTACAACTTAAACCACTTCTGCAACAAGAAAAACATCTTTGCACTGATTCTTGGGATTTTTTGAGTAAGTGCAATGATGTGTGCTCCAATGCTTCATACATCTTTATTACTATGGATGTGAAAGACTTGTTTTCTGTAAACCCCCATACCTTAGGCCTTGAATGATTTGAGAATTATTTATTGGATAAGGGATTACCACAGGACAGTATTAACACCTATGCTGAAATGTTGGAAATTGTCTTGAAGAACAACTTTATTTACTTTGATGCACAAGTTTTCTTACAAAAAATGAGTGTTGCAATTGGGGTAGCTTGCGGCCCTCTTTTTGCAAATATTGTGATGTGTGAATGGGAGTGCAGGTTCCTATTTGTATATCCTGGGTTTCATGATTGTGTGTTGTACCTGTGATACCTTGACAATTTGTTTTTTATCTGGAAAGGAGATGTGGATTATATTTCTACCCTACTTGAATATATGAATAATACTACATATTTTTTGGAATTTTCCTATACAGTTGGGGTTGACCATATCTCTTATCTTGATGTTTTTTTGATGAAGGATAGGGTGAGCTGTTAATATGTCTCTACAATTTACAGAAAACCCACTTATTCGAATTCCTTCTTACATTTTGATAGTTTACATCCTTTAGCTCAGAAAAAAGCAATCGTCAAGGGACAATTTGTGAGGGCCTCAAGAATGGTGCACAACTTTGATGATTTTATCTTGGAATGCAATGAGTTGAAACAAATGTTCATTAAAAGAGGATATCCCATGTGTTTTGTAGACGAGATCAGAGAGGAAGTGGTGGCTAAAAGAAGATCTAACTTTTAGCTACACATTCTGGGTGGTACCGAAACATTATGATCTAGTAATGGTATAACTCGTATAGGAGTAGTTGTAAATAGTAATAAAAGTAAAGACAATATGTGTTTTAGATTGTCTCTTATTACTAGGTTCACTGGGGACCATTACAAAGTACGTGACATCATTTTTAAAAACTGACATGTATTAATTGAGGAAGGGAGTATTTAGATCAAAAGTTAGTGATAAACCAACCATTTTTTGGACAAGAGGGCTAAATTTGAAAAACTTGGTGGAAAAACCAGGTAGGAAAAGGGTTCCTGACAGAACCCCACAGATATCCAAGTGTGGATGTTGTTCCTATTGTATGTATATCAATACAAGGGAACTATTTGACATTAATGGATATATGTTTAAAATAAAGGGTAGATATAATTGTAACAGTGTGGGGGTAGTGTATGGGGCTCTATGTCAAGTATGTCAAGCTTTTTACATAGGAAAAACAGAACGTAAACTCAAGTATCGCATTTATGAACATATTTATGACATTATTAAAGTTAAAAAAACACCAATGCACTTTACAGACATATACTTGAATCCCCTGGACATCATTTTAAACTCATAGTAATTGATCAAGTAATGCTAAATGAGAGGGGGGGTCCATGGCAATTGTTATTGAAAAAGAAGGAACTATATTGGATTTTACGTCTGGCTGCTATAGGTTATCCTGGATTAAATGAATTGGCCTCTATTGGCTGTGTCTTAAAACTTAAGGCACAGTGTATATACATTTTATTTATTTATTTATTGTACATATGAATTTTACATACAATCCATTTATTATTCAATCAATTATTTTATATGGATTTTTATATGCGTACATTTTTTATATGTACATAGATAATTGTGGATATTTTATATGCATGTGTATTTGTCTTTTGGGATAATTTTATCTGGTAAATGTTATGTGTTCCCTTTAATACCTCTTTAAGAATTCCATTTGGAAGAGGTCATGTGATTTTTGTTTTAGATAAATTGGGATTATGGAAATTTTGTAGTTGATCTGAAGAAGTTTCATATTTTACTTAACAAAGCCGTTTAGATTTTATTAAAGTTCTTAGTTTTGGAGCATAATTTCACCATCTGTGCCTTTTTTTGTGGTTACATTGTTGCAACTATAGCAAACTCCGAGTGGGAATTGGGAGTCAAGGTCACGCACAGTAATTCAGTAATTGAAATAAAGCATTTACATTTATGGGACTTGTAAAGTCTCTACTACCATCCTTTTTGTTAAGTGCGCATATTAGAATGAAAGTAGACTTGCTAAATAGAATATTAAATAAAGCAGTTTTTAAAAACTACATGAGGTAGCTGCAAGAAAAAGACAGCTGTGCCAATGGAATGTATTAGTGTAAAATGTTCAATTTCATGTTTCATCTCCATTCAGAAAGTCCAATTTTAGAATTTCACTGGGGTTATTGAATAACAAAATAAATATCAGTTGACTTGCCTATAACATGTTGTCTTTTGCTTTTAATATTATAGCTTCTATCAAAGCTTACTCATATTTGCCAGTAATTTTATATTTTTCAAACTGTTATTCATAGGACATTTTTTGAATGGTTTAAATAAGCCAAATAAGAACCTAGTCAAATATCTATTGAAATATTGCTTCAAACACACACACACACACACACACACACACACACACACACACACACACACACACACACCTGAATAGAGTGGGTACCTTTTTACTTATATCCCAATGAGAAGGAGGTAGGTCAGTCAAAATCCTGTGAATGTAAAAATGTTACTGAACTATAGCCAGGAAAAGCACAGCTCAGTGTCAGACTTATAATTCAGGTAAAACATCTTGCAAAGTGATGAAGATCTGAAAGGTTTTGTTTAACAGTATTTTAAAAGAAGGAAAAGCACCAAAATCCTGGAAGAAATCTGTGGTGGCTGTAATACCAAAAGATGGTAAAAACCCATAAGATCCAGTTTAATTTAGGACCATTTCGATTTTAAACCATGATTATAAATATGTATATAATGGCTACAAGAACAGCAAAGGTGATGACAAAATTGATAGATATGGATCATTATGATTTTGTGTATGGGAGGTAAACATTTGAGAACATTAATAGAACAATAATGGTCCAGATGGAAGCCAAATATAATAAAATACCATTGTTGTTGGTGGGTCTTGATGCAGAGAAAGCATTCAACAGAGTAAGCTGGGATTTTGAGTAGGGCAGTGGATGTATTTGCATTTCCTGATAAAATTATAAAGTTCATTAGGAAGGTATATGAGGGATCGGAGGTGAAAATGAAAGTGTGTGTGTGGGTTCCTCTCTGATACATTTTGTTTGAGCAGAGGAACCAGGCAGGGGTGCCCTCTTTCCTGATTATCTGCATTATATTTAGAACCACTGGCAGATAAAATAAGGGACTCAAAAATTCATGGATGTAATTGGTATGGTAGTCAAAAAAGTTGGCTTTATTTGCAGATGATATTATTTTTCATACCTGATAAAACCAGAAAAGGCCATTTCAGTGTGTTTTAGAACATTCTGAGACAGTTTCAAGTCTTTTCAGGATACAAACTCAATGAAGATAAAATAAAGGCAATAGCTGTAATCTATGTACCCACATACAAACTGTTTTAGCAATACCCATATTTATGAGGGCATGATAAAATGAAGTACGTAGGAGTATGGATTAAAAAAGATTCTGTTATGGTAGCTAAGGATATGTGGAAAGAGACTAAACAAAAGATAACTCAAAAACTGAAAAACTAAAAACTCTGTTTTATGGATGCAGATAGCACAATACAAGCAGTGAAAATGTTTTTAGTCCCTTTAGTTTTATACACAGATCAGACATATTTTTATCAAGTAGAGGAGAAGTTGTGGACAGTAATTAATGAAGAGCTGAAGGATTTTATCTGGGCAAGGAAGAAGGGAAGAGTCAAGTGGGATAAGCTGATCCTTCCAATAGAACAAGGTGGTTTGGGATTACTTGATTTGCAGGGGTATTTAAGAGCTGCACAGTTAAGGCTCTTATATATATAGCACAAGCACAAAGCTATAATTCAAAGTGAAAAGGGATGATGATGAAACAGGGTTAAGCTTAAGAAACAAGGAGAGACTGGGATTTTATGCAGATCCTTAAGAAGAATAACAATAATTATATAGAATGTTATATTTATAAAGCAGAAGAAAGTATTCTAAGAAGTAAACCAACATGGGAATGGAGAAAGGAGATTCTGCCAATAGGGATGACTGTGATTAGGTGTACAGACAATAGACTGGAACTTATTGTAGAAAACTGGCAAAGGTGCCAAGGAATTGGGAACAAATAATTAGAGAGGGAAAGGTAAAAGAATGGGAAGAGGTGAAGAATTCATTTGAACTGCAGGCTAGAGACTGTCTTCCCTATCAAACACTGATATCAGAGTATAGGCAAAGAGAAAGACATAGGGGTATCCTAAATGAAGACCAACACTGGTAGACTTTTTAGTAGAATCTAGAACTAAAGCTGCTGATAAAAAGGGATAATTAGTAGGGCATATAAAATATCACATGATAACTAAGGAATCAATCAGAGATTAAAAAGGATTGGGAAAAGAGACTGGGTAAGCAACTCACAAAGAAACAATGCTAGGATATACAATGAATATAAAAAGTGTACACAACCCTGTTAAAATGCCAGGTTTTTGTGATATAAAAAAATGAGGCCACAATAAATCATTTCAAAACTTTTCCCACCTTTAATGTGACCTATAACCTGTACAATTCAATTGAAAAACAAAGCAATCTGTTAGGGGAAAAATATAAAAATAAAAAATGTACAATAAGCTGATTGCATAAGTGTTTACACCCTTAAACTAATACTTTGTTGAAGTACCTTTTGATTTAATTACAGCATTCAGTCTTCTTGGGAAGGAGTCTATCAGCATGGCGCATCTTAACTTGGCAATATTTGCCAGCTCTTCCTTGCAAAAGCACTCCAAATCTGTCAAATTGCGAGGGCATTTCATGTGCACAACCCTCTTCAGATCACCCCACAGATTTTCTATTGGATTTAGGTCTGGGCTCTGGCTGGTCCATGCCAAAACTTAAATTTTCTTCTGGTGAAGCCATTCTTTTATTGATTTGGATGTATGCTTGGGGTCATTTGTCATGTTGAAGGGTTTAATTCCTCTTCATCTTTAGCTTTCTAGCAGACTACTGTAGGTTTTGGGCCAAAAGTGACTGGTATTTGGAACTGTTTGTAATCCCCTCCACCTTGACTAAAGCCCCAGTTCCAGCCGAAGAAAAGCAACTCCAAAGCATGATACTGCCACCATCATGCTTCACCGTGGGAATGGTGTTCTTTTGGTGATGCAAAGTGTTGTTTTTACGCCAAACATACCTTTTGGAATTTTGGCCAAAAAGTTCAACCTTGGTCTCATCAGACTATAACACATTTTCCCACATGCTTTTGGGAGACTTTATGCATTGTTTTGCAAATTTTAGCCAGGCCTGGATGTTTTTCTGTGTAAGAAAAGGCTTTCATCTTGCAACCCTACCCCATAGTCCAGACATATGGAGAATACAGGAGATTGTTGTCACATGTAGTACACAACTAGTACTTGCCAGAAATTCCAGCAGCTCCTTCAGTGGTGCTGTAGGTCTCTTGGCAGCCTCCCTGACCAGTTTTCATTGCGTCTTTCCATCAATTTTGGAGGGACGTTCAGTTCTTTGCAACATCACTGTTGTCCCATATTTTCTCCACTTTTTGATGACTGTCTTCACTGTGTTCCATGGTATATCCAATGCTGTGGAAATTTTTTTGTACCCTTCTCCTGACTGATACCTTTCAACAATGAGATCCCTTTGATGCTTTGTAAACTCTCTGTGAACCATGGCTTTTGCTGTAGCAGGCAACTGAGTAAATGTCAGGACAATCCTACTAGGACAGCTGAACTTTATTTGGGGTTAATCAGAGTCTCTTTAATTGATGGCAGGTGTGTACCCAAGAAGACTGAATGCTGTAATTAAATCAAAAGCTGATTCGGCAAAATATTAGTTTAAGGATGTGCACACATACAACCAGCTTATTATTTTTTATATTTTTCCCTAACAGAGTTCTTTGTTTTTCAATTGAATTGTATAGGTTGTAGGTCACATTAAAGTTGGGAAAAGTTTTCAAATGATTTATCGTGGTCTAATTTTTTTATATCACAAAAACCTGGCATTTTAACAGGGGTGTGTACACTTTTTATATCCACTGTATGTATGGCTCCCCAATATGCAACAAAGTCTAGAATATTTAGAATTTTTGTCTGGAAGTGTTTGCATAGGTATTTTATACCCCAAGCAGACTCCAAATAATTTTTCCTCAGGTAGATTGGAAATGCTGGAAGTGTCATGGGGAAGAAAGAGTAACTGAAAACATATGTCTTGGAAGTGTAATGAGTTTGCAGACTTCAAAATTCCCTACAGAATATTTTGTCAGAAATATTGGGTGAGCAAATAGGTATAATTAAGGAAATTATTTCTGAGTAGTGATATAGAATCGGAATTGCCTAGACATAGTAAGGCCTTGTTGAGTTTAATTTTGGTGGCTACGAAAAAAAGCAATTTCTAGAAAATGGAAATCAAAGTCTAAAAAGACTTTACTAGAAGTAGTGAATATAGTAACAGAGATAAAAAACTGGAAATGGGATCTGTAATAAAAGGTAGGATCAAATTAAATAAGCGAAATGGGAATTTCAACAATACATGCAGAATAATGTGTTGGAGGAGGAATGAGGTGTAAGGGAAGACAGGAACCGAATGAGCTATGTAATATTTGACTGATAATTACTGTATAGACCATAAGTGATGTATAAAATGTGCAACTGAAAATATTTTAATATGGTTTGTTTTAATGTATATAAATGTATGATTGCCTATGTCATAACTGATAATTTAATAAAGACATTTCTTGCTTAAAATAAAAAAAAATCCTGCTGCCCAATAGAGGAAGACACGGTACATTGGGCATTTAGCTGAATGACATGTTTACAAGACCTGATCAGCATATCTCTCAACTGCCCAGAATTTCACAGAATGTCCACATTTTTGTCTCATATTTTGGTATGTTCCTCATAAAATTTGTGGTTTTCTGGCAGATCATTGTGGATTAAAGTCATCAAATAATGACACATATCTGAGATTCAGACTTCATATCCTTCGGAAAAAAATGCATGCTAATGCAAAGAGTGACATCCTAACAACTTTCCAAGTGCATAAGAGTAATATTAGAATCTGTCCCTGATCTTGGACCTTTCTACCCCCATTATTTTTGGCTTAGTCCAGGATTCTTGCACTAACAGGTTAAGAGGTATGCTGGTCAGTGACGGGGTATCAGTTATGATAGTAAAAAAAAGAAATCACACAGTATTCTGAAGGTATTTTGTCAGCTGCTACTGCATTTCTTCCACAGCAGTAGCAGTTTCAAAGTTATGATAGGTAACATTGAGTGAAGTGTGTACAGCTGTTGTATTTGTACTGTGGAAGTGAGTTTTTCAAACAAATATAGATGCCACCTCTCCAAAATGAAGTACACCAGAATTATTGCATATTTTGACAGGTACTTATTTGATTCCTGCATGAATTTCAACTGGGTGAATGTATAATGTCAACAACAGCCAAGGGAATTGGATCTACAGATCAACAGCAAGTGTGCAAAATGCACACTGTCTAGTTTGAATAATGTTGCCCTGCATATGAAAGCATGTCAGTCTTCCAAGATTCAGTGTCGTTAGAATCAGTTGTATTAAGTAGAGCGCTACAAGGGGTGAAGCCCACTGCATGCAACCATTGGGTTCTTGTCATTTCAGTGAGACCAGTTTTGGGGAATGTGAAAAGAACAAGTAACTTGCCAAAACTACTTTCACCAATAGTGGAATTTCATCTTTATGCACTGTTTTGCAACCTTGGAGTTGCCATATATAAGTTCTAGGGTATTGGAAGAGCACCCCCCCCCCCACATGGGGAGGAGTACAGGTGGGGGGGTTGTCTTCTTGCAAAAAAAAAAAAAACACAGTTCCACAGAGGTTTGCTTAAAGTAGATTCAGCGAGTGGTTTAGTTTTTTTTTTTTTTACTTTCACTAAAACTGCATTCAGAAGGATGACATATCTACAGCCACTGAGAGCTTTGACTCCAGAACACAAAAAGTATAAGGCATTAGTATAAACATCATTTTGGACTTTTTTTATCCACTGATATTAACACTCATGCCCAGTAGTGTGGATAGGATGGGATGAAGGCGGCATCAACCCAGGGTGCAAAGTCTTAGTGAGCATACTCTGAAAATCCCAATTGGTCTTAAATGTAACACTGCCAGTTTTTTGCAGATATTGCATTTACTGTCTATACTAAACCGCTTTAGCACTTAGTGTATGTCAAAAACTGCACCAGCCACTCATTACAAAAGTAGCAATTAGTTTCCTAAAGATTACGAGTTTTTTTTTGTTTTTATTTTTGTCCAAGTCTGTAGAGCGTAGATGGGGGAAGTACAGACCTGGCTTGCTCTTTGGATAAGGAATGCCAGACTGAGATCAGACTTTTTTTTTTCATTTTGCTTTGGGCATCAGATTGGGGGATGACACTGGGCACCTCTGCTCATGCCATTCAGACTAGTACCCTAGTACCTAATAAAGTATAACATCCTCAGACTACACAGACCCCATTTATTTAGTTACCAAACCCTGTTTATTTACTTACTTGTTTAGTTACTTGTTTACTTACTTAACATATATTTGATAATCAGATAGGTAGTTTGCACTTTTGACCATTTTTAGTCATGGCTCAGGCTCACAAACTTGAACAATGTTACAAACATTGAGAAACAGGAGTAGGTATTCATCCAGAAATGTGATGATCCAGTGCTGTTAATACAGTGGTTTGAAGGCAAAAAAGAGTTATGTACAAACTTGGCATCTGTGTTATCCTATGTCACTATTCATCACTCTTGGGTTGTAGAATCCGACATCGGATCAAACCCGGCATCTTCTCAGACATCTTCTAGGCCTCAGCTCCTCCCAGTCCCATGACCCCTTGCTGCCCTCTAACCCCTCAGACTGAATTTGCCCTAGAGCTAGAAAACATCCAAGAAAGACCTTAACCACCAGATAGGACATTTCCACTTCATATAGGTCCCACAGGACAGGGGAAGGAGGGAGGGATAGTGATGAATAGTGACATAGGATAACACAGATGCCAAGTTTCGGTAAATACATAACTCTTTAACTGATGATGTCACTATTCCTTACTCTTGGGTCAGAGTTCCCAGCTACCCTGAATCCTGGGCGGTCTCATGGAAGTACACGCCGAAGAACTGTGGAGCCAAAAGAAGCCCTGTTCCTGCAGACAATGTTGAGTTTATAATGAGTATCAAAAGTGTGAGGTGTAGACCAGGTGACTGCTGCACAAACCTCATCTAAGGAATGACGGGCCAAATAGGTAGCTGAAGTAGCCACAGATCTAGTAGAATGACTTCTAACTGGTCCTGGTAATGGGAAACCTTTAAATGAATAAACCATAGAAATGCACTTTAAAATCCAATGAGATAAAGTAACCTTAGAGACCGCTCGACCCTGTCTGTTAACAGAAAAGACCACAAATAGCTGGTCAGAATTGCAGAAACTCTTGGTCCTGTCCAAGTAGAATCATAGTTGTCTGTGAACGTCAAGCATATGCAGTAAATATTCCCCTTTATTGGAGAAGCTGGGAAAGAAAACTGGTAACTGAATGGACTGATTCAAATTTGCCTCCATGGCTACCTTAGGCATGAAGGAAGGGTTGGTTTGGAGAGCCACTCTGTCTTTATGAAACACTAAATATGGTGGTTTAATAGAAAGAGCCTGCAAATCAGACACTCTTCTTGCCGAAGTTATAGCTACCAGAAAGGTGATCTTCCATGATAGAAATTTCATATCACAAGTTGCAGCAGGCTCGAAGGTACTCTGTGTAAGAGATTCTAGCACAAATGGAAGGTCCCAAGGGGGAAAAGGATCTTTGACTGGAGGCTGGAGCAGGAAAACACCTTTCAAAAAGGCTGTACAAAGATGAGAAGAAAAAGTAGGCTCCTCACAAACATGGAAGTTAGAGATAACCGCCAATTGCAATTTAATAGTATAGAAACTAGATCCATTCTGAAAGAGAGAAGACAAGAACAATAAGATATCTGGAAAGGGAGATGAGAAGGGGTCCATATTACACTGCTGGTCCCAAATAGAAAATGTTTTCCATTTGTTACCATATACCCTTCTGGTGCATGTCTTCTCAGAGGCCAGAATAATGTCTCTGATGGGCAATGGAAGCCTAGACTGATCTGGATTATGGAAAGTGGACAAACCACACAGTCAGTTGCACAGTCTGAAGATCTGGGATCTGAAGATTGGATGGGTGAGAAATGAGATCCGCAAGGGGATCTAGTACCCAAAGGGGGTACCTCAGGTGAGACCGTAAAAGGGGGGAAAGCACACCTGCCAAGGCCAAAAGGGGGTGATGAGGATCAAGGTGGCCTTGAGACATTGAGCTTTCTGAAGCACTCTGGAAGTTAAAAGAATAGGAGGGTAAGCATAAAGGAGACCTGGAGGCCAATCATGAACCAGAGCATCCCTGGGGGACTCCCCAGCTGGGGGAGTCAGGGGAAAATACTGGTTGCATTTCTGGTTGTGAGGGGAAGCAAACAGATTGCAGCTCAGATGACCCCATTGAAGGAAAATCTCTTTTGCCCCTGAAGGATTCAGGGACCACTCATGAAGACTTAGGATGGCCCTGATGAGTCTGTTTGCTAACACATTGGTCTCCTTGGGAATGTGTCTTGCAAGAAGAAAGCATCCTGAGAACATCGGCCATTCCCACACCTTCATGGCCTTATGATGAAACAGATAAGAACGTGTGCCCGGTTGCTTGTTGATGTACCACACAACTGCCATGTTTTCTGTGTGAACTGCAATTGTATCTAGACAGAGACAGTCCTGAAAGGCTTGCAACTTGAGAAGAACTGTTCTCATCTCCAGTACATTTATGTGCAATTTGGTCTCTTCATGGGACCACGTACCTTGGACAGTCTTTCCCTGGTAATGCCCCCCACCCCAACAGGGAGGCATCCAAGGTCACTATGGCACTGGGGGGAGGAAGAAAAAATGGTCTGCCAGCAAGGAGGTTAGGTGAATGAATCCACCAAAGGAGACGATACCTAGACACTGGGGTGAGACGAATTGAGGCCATCATCGGGTGAGAAAGATACAACCACTGGACTGCTAGATTTCAATGCAGAACCCTCAAGTAGAACCTGGCTAGCAGCACCAAATAAATGGCTGCCACCATGGACCCTAAGGCCCTCAGAATGAAGCAGACCTGAGGATAAGACAGATCTAAGAGGCACTGAATATGAGATCTGATAAGGTGAACATGCCTGAGAGGTAACATTGCAATCTCTGACACAGTTTCTGGCTGAATTCTGATAAACTCCAAGTTTTGGGAAGGAATCAGGTTTGATTTGGGTAGATTCACTTTGATTCCTAACTGGTCGAACAGGCGAAGCATGTACTGAGTAGCTGTGGCTAATCAATGCTTGGTGGGAGCTGTGAGGAGTCAATCGTCGAGGTAAGAAAACACCTGGAATCCCTGCAGTCTCAGGTGAGCTATGACCACTGCCATGCTCTTGGTGAACACCCAGGGGGCTGTGGTGATTCCAAAGGGCAGGGTCCTAAACTGGTAATGTTTGGCCCCTATGAGAAAGTGGAGATGTCTCCTGGAGTGCCTGTCTATTTTTATATGATAGTACGCATCCTGGAGATCCACAGAGCACATCCAATAGTCCTTGTGCAGAAGAGGCACGATAAATTGGACAGTGACCATCTGGAACATGGACTTCTTGACAGAGAGATTTATCATGCTTAGGTCCAGAATTGGCTGTAGGTCCCTCATCTTCTTTGGCACCAAAAAGAACCAAGGGTAAGTTCCAGATTCTCGTCCTGGGGGACCTCTTTGATAGCTGCCTTCTGAAGAAGTCTGAGTACTTCTTCCTGAGCTAACTCTCTCTGATAGGGTAGTACATCAGGGAGCCACTTTCTGATTGGAGGGGGTGGCTGGGAAAAGGGAATGAAATAACACCTGGAAATAATGTTTAGCACTCAGCGATCTCTTGTAATATTTGCCCAGGCCAAAAGGTGCAGTAACAAATGACCCCTGACTGCCTCCAGGGCTGGACAGTTGGGCAACGCTTCAGGAGCACCGGAAGGGCTTCTCAGACAAAGGTTCCCTGGAGCACTGATTTTGTGGTTCCTTTTTGCCCCTGGGGCAGCATCTGTCATTGAACTCTTTCTCCCAACCTCTAGAAGAGGGCTCGTCCTGAGCTTATTGAAAGAAAGACTGTGACTTCTGAAACCATAATTTCCTAGTCCCCCACTGAGTCTTAGAAAAGGACTACTGGGGGGTAGAAAACCTGATTCCCACAGCTGACAAAGTCTTGCCTTCCTGCTCACTGTGAGTGAGTGTTTCTTTGACTGAAGGACCAAACAGAGTGGATCCATCAAAAGGGGCATTGGTGAAGGACGCCTTAAAGGCACAGCCAGGCATGGTGCCGAATAGCAATGCCTGTACCTGCTGCTTGAGAGTGCCTTCTGCAGCATTGGGAGATCAGCCTTATTGAGGAATTTCACAGGGAAGGGAGAGTAGACAGCTTGGGGGACACCTTACTTAGATCCCTGGCAGGCAACAACTCAGAGAGGGAAGTGGTGTGTTCCTTGACCAAATCCCTCGGGAGTCAGGTGAAATGTGCCAAGTAGTTAAGCTCTTGCATGCTGAAGGTAGCTGAGATGAAGACCCGCTTTCCATGTCTGTCAGTCTCCTGGGACTCAAGGTTAGGGGGATGAACAGACGTACTTTGTTCCACAAACTCCTTTTTGGTGGTGGCAGTTACCACAATCACATCGACTGACATGCCCTTTCACCTAAACTGCCTGTCAGAAGGAGGATTCAGAAACTTGTTAGTGTATTTTGGTCCAGCTCCACAGTATCCTGCTCCTTCCATGCCCTGCTGGTGATGAGGTCTATGAGTTTGTCAGCAGGGGAGAAACCCAGGAGGTAGATGGTCCTGTTCCGAAAGCCTTCAGGAACATAGACTCCTCGGAGGATGGGGTAAGGAAGACCATCCACCCTTCAACTTGACAATTTCTAAGATATCTCCAAAGGAGACATCCTTGGGTGGAGATCTGTGGGACCCATCCCCTTCATTGAGATCCATATCCTCATTGAGAGACTCTAAAGGGGAGTCTAGGTGCCTCCTTTGGCACACTCTCTTCCAAGGTGCCTCCTCCAGGAGGGGCCCAGGGGAGGATTCAGAAAAGAGGGGAATCCCAAAGGGGGTAGCTCCCATCTGAAGGCTAGTTTGGGAGGGCTGACAAGGAACAGAATGAGAAGAGTCCACTCTTGGGGGCTGGGAAGGTCCCTGGAAGGCAGGGAATGTAACTCCTGTGGAAAAGAATGTCCTGTCTACTACCTGGAAGGCCGAAGGGCTGGATGATGCCCCATACCCACTCCCAGCAGGCAGGCCCACCTGAGAAGAGGGAACAGAGCAAGCCAATGCTTCCCAGCCTCTGGACAGTACCAGCCCCGAGCTGTCGAGGGCTGAAGCACCAAGGAGAAAGGACCAATTCAAAAACACCGGACCGGAGCCCTCACTCAAAGACTTAAGGGCGACAGGTTCAGCCCAGGACTCCATCTATCCTGGGGGAGGATGAGCAAAGGAAGTCAGGGACCTAGGCAGGGTAGAGACAAAATGGGCTCTAGGCATCCCTGTCACCTTCTTGATGTGTCCCAGGGCATGGAAGTCTGAAACCACCTGGATCAGATATGGAGAAGAAAGCATAGGGGTAGGAGAAGAGTCCCTGGGTAGATGGGCCGGGGAAGCAGGAAGCCCCAACTCAATCTGAGCCTTGAGAAAAGACCTCATCATCCTGTCCATATCAGAGGGGAGCAGGCTCCTGGAGGAGCTAGAAGAAGTGAAGGACCTAGCTGGAGATGGATGCCTGTACCCCAAGGACCGCCCATGCCTCTCAGGAGATCGGCTTCTGTGCCTGGAAGCAGAAGGGGACTGTCCCGAGCCAGAACCTGAAGGGGAGTCCTCTATAACACTGGTGGGATCTGACACAGATCCCGGATCCAACCACCTTGGATCTGAGGATAATTGAGGAGCCGAGCGTTTGGACCCATATTACTCGGATCTGAGGGAGTCACATCCGTGGTAGGGCCGAATCTGGTTAGATCCGAGGACCTCAATCCAGAGGCCTTGGATCTGGGCATAGACTCCCATGACCTTGATTCAAAGGCCTCGGAGTGGAAGCCTTGTATCTCAGCGTAGAGTCACAAGACCTGGGATCCGAGGTTGTATCTGACAGAGACGAGGCTGGAGTCGCCAAGGAACTGGGATCCGACAGCCTGGTGTTCTTAGGGGAAGATGACCCTGGAAGAGAAGTGTCCTTCCTCTTGTGGTCAGAGGGTCCAGGCTTGGCTGGAGATAGGTCTAATGTAACCTCTTGGACCATTCCCTTCAATAATAACTTGTTTCAGCTCTCGACCAAAGCCATGGGGTTGAATGCTGCACAAATGTCACATTCAATCTCCAGGTGGTCGGCGCTCAGAAAATAAAGGCATTCCTTGTGCAAGTCAGACATGGGCATCTTCCGACTGCACGAGGAGCACCTTTTAAAACCAGCTGGTTTGTCCGACATGCCTGTAGTGCAAACCAAGCACCAAAACCCAAGGAACAAGTCAAAATCTCTAACCAGAAGAAATCCAAAGGTCAAACAAACTGGAAAAGACCACCAACAACACAATAGACAATAACTGAGAAAGCACTACTACTCTAAAAGCCTAAGGAAGCAAGGAAGAAAAAGGGCAGCAAAACTACAACAACCATTGAAAAACATAAAAACAGGAGGGAAGGAATATGATAGACTAGCTACAGAAGACTACACATTCACTAAAAATAGAGAATTTAGCCAAAAGTAAAGAAATTTTAAAGCACTTATCCCCACCGGAGACGTGAGCAAGATGAAAACACATCTGATGCTGAGCACAGCAAACAAGATCTCAGGAGGTTAGAGCGCAGCAAGGGATCATGGGAGTGGGAGGAGCTCGAGCCTAGAAGCTGTCTAAGAAGTTGCCGGCTCGGATCTGATGTCAGATCCTACAACCCAGGAGTGAGGAATAGTGAGTGACATGGATAACATCAGCTACAAAATATTTGCATTGATGTATCAGACATGCTTAATGTATGCAATATGTAAATATTTACATATTATTCACAAATAACAATGTACAAGCATATGAATTTTTAATTGTTTTGCCTTGCTGTATTTTTAATTGTTTTGTCTTGCTGTTGCATGCCTCCTGCAAGATAATAGTTATTGAGTGGCAGGTTGGTGGACAGGATTGTAGCTTTACAATTTTGTACAGGAGGGTGTCAGGAAGTAGTGTGACCCTTCTACTTAATAGTAACCAGTGAAACGTATTTAGGAAAATGTACTGTGGTATGATATGGGTTGCGCCAAAGAGACAAAATAGTGTACTTTGTTCGCTAAGGATTTTAATAAGGGTGCGTTGCCTGTAGAAACACTGTAATTTTGAGAATGCCATATTCAAGTTTGGGTCCAGATAAAAATCAGTAAAATTAGGGTGGAAGGCTGAAAAGATGGCAAAAGGAGTAACGGACAGGAAAGAGGTAAGAGGGAAAGCAGAGGGCCACAATTCAAATAGAACATCTTAAAATAAGTATAATAGGCCAAGGTCATTAACTGAACTTACAGTGATGCATTGAACATCTCAGTTTACCAGTGCCTTTGGCCTGCGTTAGAAGATAAAAGAACACAAGTTTGGGGTTACTTTACAGACTGTTACATCATCTTGGAGTGAAGAGACCTTCTTTACCTGTTGTCATGTGGCTGTAACCCCCAAACTCAGTGTCTGAACCTCATACTAGGGACATTAATTTGCTGTTTCTTCCGTCGCTACGGTCCCAGCAGTACCTTTTGATTTCTTCATCTCTTCCTTAATGCCCACAGTTATAGCCACTGATGTAACAACAAAGATGCTGTATTACACTGTTTTGTGAAGCAAGTGACCAACATACAACAGCATGTGCAGTTGCACAAAATTTGAATACTGGCTTACATATCATTAGCCCAACACTCAATACCCTTGAATAATATCTGATGCAACTAATCGCAGTGTGTGATAATGGTGCATTACACAGCAGGTTACTCACCGCAGCTGCTGCTAAGTGTCTACATGTTAAGCTAGTGTGCAGAAGATTATCCTCCCCACATCACTAACTTTCTAGGTAAAATCATAGCTGACTTCATCTCCCAGAATGTACTGCTAGAAGTATATACTTATTCACTATCTCCACTGTTTCTTACTTCTTGAAATGATTGTTTTCTGCCTTGCTATACCACTCTGACATCTCTTGACATCCAGGTGTTATCATTTCACAAACTCATATAGGTTTGGATCAGTTTGGGAGTGACTATGCATAGCGTCTAATTCCCAATCTGTCTACTGTGTGTGTGTGTGTGTGTGTGTGTGTGTGTGTGTGTGTGTGTGTGTGTGTGTGTGTGTGTATATATATATATATATATATATATGTGTGTGTGTGTATATATATATATATATATATATATATATATATATATATATATATATACATACACACACAAAATATGCATTCTATTCTCTCATATTTCATCTAGGGAATAGTTTCAGTTTGTAGGCATTACAGATTCACAATGACATCTGCTGGAAGAGACTGACAGTGCATGGCAAAGTCTAACCTGCTTTGTATATTTTTTTGTGGGGGGGCTGCTTTACAGAGGTCTAGTGGTATGTGTATGCATTAAAAAAATAAACAGTTATAAAAATGGTAAGAACAGATGTGTTTGCAAATTAAGATGGTTTAAATTCAGCAAATAACTTCAAAGGGGACTTAACTTCTTTGGCTGTAATCCAAATATGAGTATTACTTTTCATTCTGTAAATTCCAGTCTGAATACTTTCTACACAACAGAAAAAAATACCTCTTTGCCAAAATCAAGTCCTTCATCTAGTTCAAAGAAACATAACCTAAAGAGTTACAATGCTGAAAAAAAATCAACAATAAATTAGGTTCTAAACTTAGCAAAAATTCACCGAGCTTTCCCTAAAATAGGATCAAACTTTAGTTCATTTATGTATTTATTTTTCAATTAATTATTTATTTATTGATTTTTACCAGGATAGTATGGCTACAGATACAAAGATGCTTTTCAGAGGAAGTCCAGGAAGAAAGTCTCCAGTCATGGAGAAAAAAATAGCATAATTTCATAACAGATCAACAGAAAAATAATATTACAATAGTACACAAGGAAAGTAAAAATACAATAATTATTTGATACTGAGTTTCAGCAAATAAGAAATAATATTATAATAGTACAGAAGGAAAATAAAAGTGCAATAATTATTTGATATTGAGTTTCATCAATAAAGACAAATAGAAAATTATGTGTGCAGGAAAACAATGCAATAATTATTTGATGTTGATCTAAAGCTATTTTTAATAATACAAATATATTGGGATACATAAAGAGCCCCACTGTGGCCTACAAGAGACTGTTTCCATGACTGTGGAAAATGCAACATTTGTCGCAATGAGGAAAGACCTTATTATTGGGTAATTTGCAGAATTGTATGGTGTTACCACTAATGTCTTTTCTGTGGTAATTACCATTGGTGGCCCATGCAACAGGTTGACATAGGCAGCCCTCTCAGTCATTCTTACACACACACACACACACACACACACACACACACACACACACACACACACACGCACACACACACACGTACGCACACACACATTGCCATAGCTCTTATCTGTCCCTTGTTTTACAGAACGTCCCTGATGTAGGCTCGTATTATTTCCCTTTCCCGCATAAGTCCCAGATGATTACAATCAGTCAGTAATGCCAGACATTAGAGTTTCTTTTTTTTTTAGTGATCAGAAACTGAATTGTGATGCTAGACCTTTAGCTGTAATAACTTTTTAAGTTAGTCACAGTAATATTTAAAATTTCTCCCCAGTACCATTTAATATTCCTACCGACCTTGTCCGGATATCCTCAGCATGAATATTAGAGGTATGTCAGCGCCACACATGGACACACCTCCCCATTCATGTCAGCTGTCCAAGGTTTTACAGAACACTTCTGATTTTGTCTGTTACATCTGCCCTGCTCCTCATAACTTAGAGGCCATTCCAAACGATTAATAATGACAGACATTAGCGTTTCACCTTATAGGATAGAACAAACGCTTCATAAAGACCTCAGCCAGTGTAGAGAACTAAATCTTTACTCGGTTAAGGAGCTACTATCTGTACCAAAGTAAAAAGGTTTGAAGCTTTCTCCCCCTTATCTTAATTTTTTTAATGTGACTTAGTATAACATTTAACTAATCTCTCTGGCGTGTAGTGTTGGTTCAGGGGAGTGCTGTTTTCCTTTGTTAAGGCCCTGTTTCAGGGTTTTAAGCTTTCCTCCTTGCATTATTATAATGGCTTATTAATTTATTTTCACTGATGACTGACTTAGTCCCACTTTATTTATTTATTTTACATTTGTTGACCAGGGAAGTTCATCTCGGCACCAAGGCCCCTTTTCAGCAGAGGTGAGGGGAGAAAAGCTCCAGTTCATGCAGTATAAACAAAATCTTTGAAGTTATACAATATCAAGAATGTCAGGCAGAATACAATTAAAATAAATTTTACAATGTACTTTTAACTAATTTACCATGGTGTCTAGTGTTAGTGCAGAGGACTAAAGCTTTGCTTTGTTATTGATGTATTCTCTGTGCTGATGGTGCAAGTTTTAAAGCCTTTCCCAACTTTAAGCTTCTTAGGGTAATATCTAATCAGTTTCCCTGGTGTCTAGTGCTCTCCCAGCCTGTACATCTTTCATGCTGAAAACCTGCTGCTCTGTTAATGTTTTAAGTGACTTTAGCAGAATATTTAAAGAATATCCCTTGTGTCTAGTGTTCCCCACAGCAATGCATCTTGTTGTTCTATTAGCTTTATAAGTGTATTTTAGGTAATATGTAAACAGTATCCCTGGTGTCTACTGTACTTTCCAGTTCTTTTTTGATTCAGCTTCATCTGACTTAGAAGCTGTGGGGTCTCTCAGGAGCAGTGCAAGACTCTTCTTTTTTCTAAATGTATTAATGATATCACCTTAGATCACCCCTCTTTAGACCTAATCCCATCCAATGATGGTATACATCTGACAAATATACAGGTGACAATAACCAACTCTGCCAATGAACCATAAAAACTATAGTAAAAATATAGCAAAGAATTCTATAGTGATGCTCTTTTCCATTTTCCATCCTTCACAAATATAGCTGCATTATTACTTAAGGCTCCCCTTGATAACATTCCACCTGTGAACCAATAAAGATATTGTGGCCTTATTTTAGTCCTCCTCTGTCATTCAAAATGCATACATACAGAGAGTATTGTTTGTAAAGAATTAGCTCAATTAAATTTCTATTGGATTTCAAACTTGCAGTCACTAGAGGCATGTAGAATCTGGACTGAATTTAATGTCTCTTCCTTCTTCAGGCAATAAACAACACACAGTACAAACAACAAAAAACAAAATTTGCTACTTAGTCTACTCAGCAACCTCCCAAATATACCACTGCTTACTCATAACAACGTCTGAGTGGTTACTAATATATGGCAGAGCTACGCCGTAATACTCTTGTACAAAATATTAAACTCACAATACTGTTCACCCCTCCTTAGAAAACTGGCATTCACAAATTTACCTTACTCCATTAGAAATTAAGTACAGTTGTGAAAGCAGCTAACCATAATTTTAGCTGACTATGTTCACTGTTCCAGAAGTGATAATACTGGATACTTTTCCCATAGAAAGTTTGAAGTTTATCCAAAATTCCAGAGCTCTGCACCCTTCTCCATCTTAGTCTCACAGATGACCTCCCAGCTGGACATAAGCACACCTGTGGCTTAAGCATGACATCTGTAAGTGCCATGTTTAGTTATTTCTTGCCATGTCAGCATCAAAGAATATGGGCTGAGACCAAAGCATGACCTGCCCAGGTAGAATATGCCCCCAGGTATGGCAGGCCAAATGGAAGATCCTGCCCCAAAGCTGCCTCACCAATTTCTAGGTCAGCCTGAGGGGGGCAACTTTTAAGCGTAGCAAAGAGAAAAAGTAAAGGAATAAGTAGCTGGACACCCACCCCAACATCAGTATGACCACAGCAAAGTAAGAAGTGGCAGACGGAATAACCACAGCAAAGTAAGAAGGGGCAGATGGAGGGAAATATTATTGCAACAGTGAATATACTCAGACGTACAAATATGGTAAACTCCTAACAAAATTTACAATGTTGATCATATTCTTCACTGCTGGAGGAGTGATATCACTGATATAATTTTGGAAGATTATCATAAAACAAAAACCAAACTGCAGAGAACAAACAAAAGGGCAACGTGGTATACCAGACCTTCCAAATTTCTTGTTAGGACTTTCGGGTATAACAATGTACGACCTTCTTCAGACAAAAAACATGAAAGAAAAAACTTTCTTGGTTTAAATAAACCACCAACAGTGACATCATCATATCAGCCATTCATAATTCAAGAAACATTACAATAACTAAAACATAATATATGGTTTACTATTAGAATTTCAAAGCGAACTCCGTCGACTGTACTGTTGTCGAACACGGAAGTTCAAAAACTGTAATATTGAAGACCAAAAACCAACCTAGGAATGGGTTTTAACATGGGTCGAGATAGGGGAGAGGTTTGTAGTTCAGAATAACACTGAACACCTATCTCGACCCATGTTAAAACCGTTCCTAGGTTGGTGTTTGGTCTTCGATATTACCATTTTCGAACTTCCGTGTTCGAAAACAGTACAGTCGACGAAGTTTGTTTCAAAATTCTAATAGTAAACCTAATATTTATATATATATATATATATATATATATATATATATATATATATATATATGTATATATAGCACATTATTACAGTCTTGCTTATGTATGCTGTACTGCTGTTGTTGTTGTTTGTCTTTTGGCTTTTTCCTGGTAAGGGGTCGCCACAGCGGAACTCTGGTCTGCTAATGATTGGCAGTAGATTTTTATGAAATGCCGAGGTGCCAGCTCGACGCCCATCCTTCAACAAAGGCACACCCATTTATGCATGCAGGTCTTTCGAACGCTACCCAACTGCGGGGAGGACATGCAGACTCCACACAGAAGGCACTCCTAAGCCAAGCCGAGAATCGAATGGGAGAACCTCTTGCTGTGAGGTAACAACGCTACCACCGTGCCACCGCGGAATTACCTTATGTATGCTGTACTGATGTTCATAAATTAGTTGCTTCAATTGTCTTTCGGTTTTTCCTATATAAAACCGTGGGCAGCTTTGGCACTCAGCTAAGTAAACCACTCCTGGGCTGTTGTAATTATGTCTACCACTAATGGAATAGGTAAAATATCTTATTGTAAACTTGAGTGAAGTTTTAATAATTGCAACATCCACATTTTAACATACCCCCAGTTCTATGGTTACTATGTAAGTCTCTCTCGATAATTTTTTTAAGATTAAAGCCTCTTTTATAAATTATTTTAGGTGCCTTTTAGGGGACTTTGTCTCTAATTTGGGCATCATCAATAAGCACAGCCCAATTTTTACATAAAATATTTGCTATTTGTTTTGCATCAAGTGAAAATGAAGTACTGAAAGTTAATGTAAAGTTAACATCATTTTTATCAGTTTGAACACAGTTAGGTAATGTTAGATTGTTTAGTCCTTCCTCTTCTGCTTGTGTAAGACTGCACAATATAGGTCTAAACCAACCTGATATACGCTTGTGGGTAACCTCAGATAGTAATTCATCAATTAATTTTAATGGGTATCCACGAGCTAGGAACATTTCTTTAAGCAAAAGACATTCATCTGAAAAATCTTGTTCTAGTGTGGTCATACGAGCTGTCCGTACAAGTTTCCCTTTACAACACACTGCTTTTGGTAGTATGGATGAGTACTTTCGAAATGTACAAAACAGTTCGAGTGTGTAGGTTTGCGATATATTCTTGCAGTGTAACATTGATTAACCCTGTCTTTGGTTAATAACACATCCAAAAATGCTATAAATTCAGTACTAAATTCAAATGTGAACTTCAAAAAGCTGGTCATCTCTGACAGTATCTGAACAAATTCAGAAGCATGTGTTTCAACACCATTAAACACAACAAATATATCACCTAGCTAGCGTGTATACCATACAGCATGCTGTTTAAAATAGTCATGGAAAAATAACATTTCATTTTCCCAGTATGCCCTGACACAATTATTAAAGCTCCCCCCACAGGGGGAGCCCATAGCTATCCCTGATTTTTGAAGGTATATATCACCCCCAAGAAGACGTAATTATTAGTCAGAATAATATCTAGCAGGTATTCAATCAGGTTTATCTCCTCACCTGCAACGCCTAACTTATGTAAGAATTCTTGGGTCCACATAATTCCTAAAGTTTGTTTATATTCAGCATTGAAGTCCAGGTCATTGATGTTTTTAAGGAAATCCCACGAGTCACGACAAATTTGTGACTGATCCTTAAGGTGTTTATTCAGTTTAGCATCAACTATTTTAGCACATCCATACGTGATACTGTTACGGCCATCAAAAATAGGCCGAAGCGGTGGGTTATTTAAGTTCTTATGTAACTTACGGAGCCTAAATATGGTAGGTGTAACTGGAGATGGTATAGTCAGGTAGTTATATGTATCTATATCTGCCATACAATCAATAAATAGGCCATTTAATAATGCCCTAATACATTGATAAGCTCCATGAAGTTGGTTAACAGATGCTTTTTCATAATTTTCAGAGCTCAGGGTATTTAACATTCTATTAGAATAATCTTCTTCAGTCATTAACACCATGCCACCACCTTTATCTGGCTTGAGGATCTTAATATTAAAATTTCTCAAAAAATCAAAAGCATTCAGTTGGTTCTCTAACATAATATTCTTAAAGACTCTATTGTTGTAAGTTTGCCCCTGCATAACATTCCTCAAGTCAAGTTCACACAGCTTTTCAAACAACAACAGTGAGTTGTGAAGGAGGGGTTAAATATACCAGAAATACGATGGTTAGCAATAGGATTAATGGTATTACCTAATAATATGCTTAAATTCAATTTACGAACAAACAGCTTTAAGTCTAACAAGGTATTAGCAAGGCTCATATGCTTGGGAGGCACAAACGACAGTACCATAGCTAAAACTTCATTAGGTACAGCAAACTCAGTGAAATTATAGATTTTAAAGTCACCTGTAAAAGAATTTGAGGGCAGAGTACATCACCACCAGTAGCAGTAGAACTTAGTAAAGGCACAGATATCATCTCCGACTAGGGTTACCACCTGTCCCACTTTGTGAGGGACAGTCCCTCTTTGGGCAGTTGTATCCTGCAAAAAATTGTAAAAATGGTAAATGTCCTGAGAATATTAGGACAAAATTATTTCCTATATTTTATGTAATTGTTGCATAAAACAGTTATTCTGTACCTGAAACATATAAATGTTCTAAGAAACAGAATAAGCAACTAAAATGCTACAAGAATAAGCTTTTATTTACACAAAAAAGTGAAGTTCTCTCCCTTGTACTGGCTGTGGGTATGTTTTGACCTGCAAAATCTAATGTTTGTACCACAATTATTCCACTTTGGGCATTTGAAAAGGTGGCAACCCTATCTCCGGCATCTGTTGTTCTTGTTGCGACGAGAAATGTTATTGGAGCCACTCAATCTCAAATTGTTCACATTCTGGCGGTTCTGAAAACCCGAAGTGTGAGAATCATAAGAATTAGTCCCTTGTTGATTTAAAATGCGTTGACTGCGTCTGGGAGAAAGAGCAATTGCAGATTCTGGTGTATTCAGTGGCTGAGTGTTAGCTACTAGGCCAGAAGGGGCGGATACTTGACTGGAATCCCTTTCTAAGTTATTCAGCGAATCAGATTCAACAAGTGAATGATTGACAGTGGCACCAGCTAAAGGGGGGAGGGTAGGCTGTACCATTGTTATAGTCTCTCTGGTCACGCTGAAGTTTTTTTTATTTTTCACAACCTTTAGTTTATCCACTGTCTGTTCAATACTGGTATAAATACGGATGTAATCGTATTTATACCTAAGAAAATCAGTATCTTCTTTAATATTTCTTTCTAGGTCCATTAATTCATTCTTTAATGCATCCGAATACAGGGAATAGTGAGTAATAAGCAAAGTAAGGAACTCACATCCTTACCGTCAAAGAGACTAAGTAACTCTTCATGAAAAGATGAATTTTGAACCAGTCTAGAGGCAAAACACCACTGTCGTAGCTCCTGGTCTTGCCCTAACTTTGGTGTCTTTGCACACAGTGCAGGCTGGAGAAGTTGTTTGACCGCAACTGAGCTACAAAATATAAGTATCTTTTGATTATTTTTTACAGATTACTGTTTTATAATTTAATATATAAAGCACTTTGTCTATTCAGAATCTTCACAAATCCTTATCTGTTTAAAAACTTTCATTTGACTCTGTAGTGCTTTCTTAGGCTAATACTTGGTGGCTTTGCAGTTGCCCGCCCCTACTGTGACACACCTCCCAGTCTAGTGTCATTAGCTCATTCTTCTTAATACAGAGAGAACATTTGATAAGGCCTTCTGTTCCTCCTTTTTCCCTTTTCAAAAAGTAAAACAAAACTTTTTTTTCTTTTTCGCCTGAACCTTCTTGTGTTCTGACTGTCCTTCTCAAACATATTGGAAATATACAGTATATTTCAGAGCATTTGTTATAACTGTATTTGCTATAACTGATTTAAGTATTTTTTCTGGCTTTTTGAATATTTACTGCTTAGCGACTGCATCTTAGCCTGTTTATACAGCTCTGCATTCTATTTAAACTGTTTTTGTGTTGATTAACTGTTTTGCACTCTTAAAAAGTTATTTGTTGCTTAATTTTACCTGTAGGCTAACACACTCAAGTGTGCTAGCCGCTTAAAAACAATTTATAGCATTTACTCTCTGTTTTTTTCCTTGTCTCTGTAAAAAAAAAAAAAAAAATCTCTTGTTTTCCCACCTTACTGAACTAGAGTAGTCCAGTTTCAGAGTTGCTGATCCCTGGGCTTTGTTTTTAGTTCCTGTTACTGATCCATTGCCTTATTAGGAAGGAGGGAAGTTTCTTTGCTTACCAGTGGGAGTGGGAAGCACTGAGCGGCCTTTGTCCGAATTGGTGAAGTTCCAGCCAGAAACTAGTAGTCCATTGGTCGTTTGGGCCAATTCCTAGCTCCTTTCAGCCCCCTGCTATAAAACACGCTAAACACGCGTTTTCCAGCTTGTACCAACTCAGCACAGATCCTCGTGGTGGCCTGCAGAGTGATCCAAGCAGCAGAGAGCTAAAAGAGTGACTTTCTACCAGATATAAGTATTTTTGTGGCTTTCCCACTGTTATTAAGCTAGCGACTGCATTTCGCCTGTTTTACTGCTACTTTAAGTGATTTCTGCATTTTACACTGTTTATTGCACTTTAAGTTACTAATTGTTGCAAATTGTTTCTGTAGGCTACACACTAAAGTGCGCTAGCCGATTTACAGCATTTATAGCATTTACTGTCTGTTTTTCCTTATCTCTGTAATAAAACAAAAAATCTCTTGTTTTCCCACCTTACTGAACTAGAGTAGTCCAGTTTCAGAGTTGCTGATCCCTGGGCTTTGTTTTTAGTTCCTGTTACTGATCCATTGCCTTATTAGGAAGGAGGGAAGTTTCTTTGCTTACCAGTGGGAGTGGGAAGCACTGAGCGGCCTTTTTGTCCGATTTGGTGAAGTTTCAGCCAGAAACTAGTAGTCCATTGGTCGTTTTGGGCCAATTCCTAGCTCCCTTCAGCCCCCTGCTATAAAACACGCTAAACGCTCGTTAGCGCGGAGTTGCCACTGTTGCACACAAGAGCAGCGGCGGTTAAACAAGGTTAAACTATTCGGGACATAAAATTCCACTCTTCAAATTTTCCCTTAGAACTACCTTCCTCGAGCTGTACTGCTGATCTAACCAGCATATCCTATAACTGAAAAGTTAATCTCTACTTGATTCCCAAGTAGACTATTCTCTATCTGTAAAGCCTAGCACTTACTCCTACAGTACTTGCACCTTGATAAAGCACTCTTATTATAGATAGTACCCCACCAGCCTAAAACCCACTTCCCCCGGAGTCCTTTGAAAGTCTCTTTATCTACTACTTCTAGTATGTCGAGGGATCAGTTGCTAGTGTCCTCTCCAGCTCAACTGGTGAACCTGGGAATATTGAGGCAATGTTATAATTGCCTCATGTACACAGACAATCCTCTCCTTCTCCCACAAAACACAAATACATGCGAGAGATGCAACTATACGGCAAAACTGGAGGCTGAGCTCTCTCAACATAGGACTGGCAAGACCAGACAGGAGGAGAAGGTAACCACACACAATACATACCCAGTCACACATGGTACCATCACAACTTCAAATCATACACATACTCACACAAAGACATACTCGGAGGCTCTGATCAAAAATTTACCAAAACAGCAGAGGCCACCAAAGCAGACACCCAAACAACTACCACCTCACGACCCAACACATGCAACACATAGACCACACAGTCAGAGTGTCAAACAGTCACAGCCCTTAAGGCCAAACAAAATGCCAGACACACTTGTCATTGGTGATTCCATAGTCAGACACACTGACGTCCCGCTCACCAGACTGAGTAAGGAGAAGGTCACAGTAAGCTGCCTGTCGGGCGCTAGAATCCACCACATAACGCAAGCACTCAGGTCTCTCAACAGCAGGTACAAGTACGATTCAGTCATTGTCCACGCTGGTGTCAACGACCTGAGACGTACCTCCTTGGACTACATGAAAAGGGACATCGAGGAGCTCTCTGATTATGTAGCCCAGACAGGTATGACCCTGACCTTGAGCAGTATCCTACCTTCACCTAGAATGATGCCACAATACAGTGATAAGATGATCAGCTTTAATAATTGGCTTAAATTCTGGTGTCATTCAAAGGGGATCCAATGTCTGTCTGCCTGGGATGACATGCTGGACAAGCCACGCTGCTTCGCAAGGGATGGCTTGCACCTGTCACCCTGGGCTTCGGATATTGGCAAAGGCTCTTGCCACCCCATAGTGCCTTTTTAGGCAAGGCTCAAATTCTAAACCTACCACCCTAGAACACCAAAAGGAAAAAACTAAGGGTAATGCTGCTCAATGCCAGAAGTCTCAATCTCAAGATGCACGCACTCGAGGCCCTTCTCAATATGGAGAACATCGATGTCTGTGCTGTGACAGAAACCTGGTTCAAGGCTCCTGAGAGCACCCCAGCACTAACAGGTTTCACCTCATATCATGCGTTCCGCCCCAAAATCCGGACAACACCAAGAAAGGAGGGGGGGTGTCCATATTCATAAAGGACACCCACACCTCAAGGTTGGTGGCAACGCACGATGTATCGGAGACCATCCAGATGCAATTAACCATAGGCAAGACTGCTCTGCAATTTGTAGCATGTTACAGGCCACCCTCTCAAACTCAGGAACCTCACATGGCCTTCCTGAAAACATTGGAGGATAAATGTATCTCCAAACACCATCATACTAGGTGACTTCAACTACCCTAATATAGACTGGGAACACTACTCAAGCCCGAACACTCTAACCCAAAGATTCCTGGAGTTCATAAACTCAAATGCCATGGAACAACTAGTCACCATCCCCACAAGAGGAGAAAACATACTTGATCTCATCATCACGAACATGGGATCAAAATGTTCAACACCGGAAGTATACCCCTCACTGGTGAGATCAGATCATAAACTAATCTCGCTGGAGGTCCTCATCCCGCCCCCACCTGAAACAAAAAGACCACAGTGAAAAACTTCTCAAAAGCCGATTTCAGACTTCTAACAACTAGTGTGGTCTCCTTTAAGGCCCCTGAGCCAGTGGTAAACATTACTCAAACCGCTGAATCACTTACAAATGCCTTCTACCAGCACCTACAGGACTGCATGGATCAGGCAATCCCAAACAAAACTAAGACTCTCTGTACCAAAGGCAAGCATCCAGTCTGGTGGACCCCAGCCATAAACAAGCTCTACAATAAAAGGAGGAAGCTACTACAAGATAGAGCAAAATCCTTGAAAGGTAAGACACCTTTGATCATTATAAGTAAAAAACTAAGAGCTCTCATAAAATCATCCAAGGCAAATTTTGAGAGAAAAATCGCCAAGGACTCTAAAGACAATCATAAGGCCTTCTTTAGCTATGTTAGAAACCTAGGAGGAAACTCCCAGATATGCTCAGAATTAGTTCAAAATGATGTGAAAATTACTGAACCTACACACATTGCTAACATACTGGCTGACAGGTTCAGTGCAAACTTCTCCCCTCCCCAAAAGGAGAGATATCTATTCCAGAGGATTGTAGCCCCCAAACATCTCCAACGCCCAGGTGAGAACTGCCCTCACTAAGGCAAAAACACAGCATCCATGGGACCGGATGGTGTCCCCGGCTGTGTGCTTCATGAACTCAACGAGGAATTAAACCCACAGTTAGGACAGCTGTTTAATCTTAGCCTCACCTCAGGATACACCCAAGGAGTGGCGACGGCGACTGTGGTCCCACTTCATAAGGGTGGTGCCTCCACAGACCCTGGAAATTACCGCCCATTAGCTTGACAAGCCTTATCTGCAAAACCATGGAGAGGATCATAATGGAACTCATAAATAAAGACATAGGGAACTTGCAGACTTTGGATCCAACCCAGTTTGGCTTTGTCAAAGGCAGATCCTGCCTCTTAAACTTGGTTGACTTTTCGAGACAGTCACCAAGGCCATTGATGAGGGAAAGGCAGTCCATACAGCCTACCTCGACCTGGCAAAGGCCTTCAACACAATACCCCACTCAGGTATCATCGAAAAACTCATCAGCTTGAATGTAAACCCATACATCACAAGATGGGTTGCAAACTGGCTAAGTGACAGAACCCACAGGGTCAGAGTTGCTGGAGCCATGTCAGACTCAAAGCCGGTCACAAGTGGTGTCCCACAGGGCTCAGTCCTGGGTCCACTCTTGTTCGGCATCTACTTTTCTGAAGTACAAGCAAACACAGGAGGGTTATGGCTGACAAAGTTTGCAGATGACTGCAAACTGGGCCATAGTCGAAAACACATCTGACACAGATATCCTCCAGAAGGGCCTCACAGAAACGGATAACTGGTGCCAGAGCCATGGCCTGAAGTTAAACACCAAAAAATGCATAGTCATACCCTTTGGGAAAAACAAGGTTACCCCTAGCTACCATATAGGTGGCAATCCACTGAGCACAGAAAAGTCATCAGGAATCTGGGGACCCAAGTTGACAGTAGCCTTCGCTTGACACTCATGTTGCTAAAGTAGTTAGGAAAACCTTCTATATCGCCCACCTGATCATGAAGGGATTCACATCTAGATCAAGGGAGGTCATCGTCCCCTGTACTCATCACTCATTAGACCTATGATTGAGTACAATTCCCGTTCGAATGTATCTGACCAGACACCTGCTGCAGCTTGAAAGGCCCCAAAAGTTCCTCACCAAAAGGATAAAGGGTCTCAAAAATATGTCTTATGCTGCCCGACTGAAAGAACTCCAGCTCTATTCAGTCTCATACCACTTGCTCAGAGGTGACCTGTGCCTGACATATAAGGCCATGTCAAACCCAGATTTGATGAATATGCTTCACCTCAAAAAATCTAGATCCCTCAGAACCACAAGGGCGGGAGACTTAAACCTTGACACGGTTATAAATAGAACATGCTGGAGGGACAGATTCATCACCCAGAGACTCCCTATGCTGTGGAACAAAATCCCGGTACATGTGAGGCAGAGCACCTCGCTGGCCTTGTTCAAGAGGAATCTTGACCAATGGATGGGAGATCGCAGATATACCCCAGGGATTACTTCAGTGTCACTGCTTGACAGAGGCACAGAAAAATGATAGGCATAGTTTTTATTCAAACTAAAGGGGTGGCGAAAGCCACATAACTATGGGCTAGGCTTATAAATGCCCTTGGGCAGATAGCCTAGTATGAACCTATGAACCTATGAACCTTTGGTATATGTGAACGGGAAATACATTCACATAAATAAGTGATTTCAAGTTGCAGTTTCTTGTATTTGAACAGTTTCAGATCAAATTGCTTTAGTTTTTCAACAATACTATGAACAGTCGATTGATTATTAGTGTGCATGTTATTATTTAATACTGCAGCACTATAAGTAAGGTGAATAGTTGAATTCAAACAGTCCATGAGAGAGGGTAAAGTACTAGGGGCTATATCACTAGTTCCCTGAACTTGAATTTCTTCTTGGTGCCTAAAATTTAATGGAGCAAAAGCATTAGGCAATCTGGTAGTAACAGTTAAAGGAAGAGGTTCAGGAGAAATATTAGATAAAGTCAAGTTACCCCTAGTTTCTGAAACAGCAGGTTTGCCACCTGAGGTGTTGTGTGGCAAAAATTAAGTCTCAGCGATAGTTCATCCACACGAGAAGTCAGGTTTTGGATTAGTAGTGTTAGGTTCCCAATGGAGCTTGTTCCACCTTCAGATTGAAAATTCGCCTTGTCCTGAGAGAACAGATGTTGTGAGTCTGGATCCATACCACTTGCCATGTTAAAACCAATATCATAAAACAAAAAACAAATTGCAGAGAACAAACAAAAAGGCAACGTCGTATACCAGACCTTCCAAATTTATTGTTAGCACTTTAAGGCATAACAATGTATGACCTTATTCAGACAAAAAACATGAAAGAAAAAACTTTCTAGGTTTAAATGACAAAGCAGCTGCTTCCAAATGGCTTGGGTGCTGACCCCTCTCAAGGAAGGCAGTACAGGCTGCTGTTACTATAGCAGAGTGGGCCCTGACAGGCCATGGAAAGTGTAACAGAAGTAGATGCAATGAGCTAGCCATTTACAGAATGTAGAGGTGGTATGTTTGGAGACATACCTGCCATCCCTACCCTTCTGCAAAGGATATGATGAATAACCCATAACCAATCTGATTTCTTTTCTCCTTTAGTCCTGCCAAGATAAATGCTCGGTTGCATATGCACACCCAGGGGATGTAAGATCCTGTCCTTGTTCTTCAGGGTTGGACAGAACACAGGAAGATTAATGACTTGATTTAGAGGGACATCTGTCACCAGCATGGGTAAGGAGGTTGAGTTTGTGCAGAGGGATACCCTGTCCTTGTGGAAGATGAGAAAAGATTGTTTGCGGTTCTGATATCTTCCTGACAGAAGTAATGTCCACTAAAAAGATTGTTTTTGAAGTCATGTACTTGATGGGTACAGTAGCAGCTGGCTCAATGGTGTGGCCATATTAACTTTTTTAGGACATCGTTGAGCTCATATAGTAGAAAAGTTCCTTCGAGTAATCTCAAGTGCAGCATTCCCTTGAGGAATTTCTCTGCTGATAACAAAGACTAAGAAATGGGGCTTCTGAGCAGGCAGGCAGGTTGAAGCATCAGAAACATGTATCTTCACTGAGATATAAGACAGTCCTGATTTATAAAGGTCTGCCAGATATTTAACTGTCTTGGACACACAAGACTGGTTCTGATCCATCTCCCTTATGTGGCACCAAATGGGTAATTTTTTCCATCTTGCTAGATATGACTTCCTCATATTTGGTTTCTTAGCCTCTGTTAGGCTAGACTCCAAATCATCAAAAAATGTGTACCTAAATGGAGTGAGGGCTGTATCATCCAAGCTGTCAGCCTTATGGTTGGCTAGCCAGGGTACATATGTAACCCATTGTTTTGAGGCAAAAGGTTCATATGCTGAGGCAACAGTACAGATTTTGTCATTACTAAAGGTAGGAAGGAGAACCAGTGCTACCTCAACCAAAAAGGGGATATGAGTAGCATTTTTGTACTGTCCTCCTTTATCTTATGAGTTATCTGGAGACAAGGGATTGAAGAAAAGGTGTACAGAAACAGGCCTGCCTCACTTGTTGAGAAGGTATCTGTTCCCCAGGCCTCTGTAGTTCGTGTCTTAGTGCAAAATTCTTGGAGTTGTCTGTTTTCTGTTTTGCCCTACACGTGGGATAAATTCAAAAATACCTCCCTGTCCAACAACCATTTGTGAAGACCCACTTCTCTTCTGACTGTTTTCGTGAGTAGGGGTGTAGAAAGCCTTATGAGTCATACCTGTGTCCTGAGTCAGGTACAACGTCTCCATGGCCATTCTGCATTAGGTACAAGTTGATGCATCATATTAACATAGTGTTGTTTGTGAGGATATACACAATCTCTGCCTGCGAAATCATTTTGAAGGCTTTAACAGCTAAAATTACTGCCCTCATCTTTTTTATGCTGATGTGCTTTTTTGTATGAGTTTTGTCCCAGTTTCCTCTGGGCATGTCCCTCCAAGCTGTGTATGGGAGGACTCTATAGTGACTCTATGGGTGTATGGTCCTAGTCTGAGTAGGACTGCAAGACTAAGGCTCATCCACAGTATCCAGAACATTGATAAGGGACAGAAGGGTGTATGGGACATTGTACGGATTAGACACGTCGGCAACATTTATTTCTTAAGTATCACTGGAGTTCCTTCATGTGAATAGAGCATCTCTTATGGATAATAGATAGGATTTTATCAATTCCAGAGAAATTCCTAGCATTTGGAATCAAGTAACAGTAAACTGTAAAGTTGTTGCTTCCTCTGGGGAGGGTGTCAGGCAGCAGTTTAGGCAGGGGTAGATCTGAATATCTTTGGTTAGCTCTGCAGAAGGCAATTATTGGAGCCAGGCAGTCCAGGCACTTTACAAATGCCCTAGGTTCAGTTGATAAAAGGCAAGGAAATAAACTGGAAGTTAGAAATGTCTGCTTCATATATGATGTAGTGCCTGTCAGGCTGTAGGTATGCGGAAGTAAGCATATTTCAGATCCAGCGTTGCTAGGAAATCCTGATAAAAAAGGAGAGGCAGAAGGGATTACAAGTTTAACATTTTGTACTTTGGAAGGTTTAGCAACTTGATGAGGCTTGATATGTCTATGATTGGCTTCAACAGACCATTGTTTCATAGGAGTAAAGGAAAGTCTTGAGTAGAAACCTGTGCTGTTCTTCTGTTTTGGTACTCTATATATAGTTCCCTTCCTCAAAAGGTGTGGCAACAGAGGTTCGGCTAAGTGTATTTTTTCTCTAGGTGCTAGCAGAATGCCTGAGAACCTGAATCTTCTTATAAATTGCAACCCATACTCTCTGTGTCAAAATATTTAGAACCCAAGTGTCTTGAGTGATTTTTTTATAACTTTTTACAAATAAGCCTAGATGACCTCCTTTTTTCCAAGTGTGGGAGCTTGGGTTGTGTACGAAAACTTGGAAAGGGTATAGGCTGAAGTTGAATTTAGAGATAGGCGGGGCAAGAGCTTTGTTGAGTCATAGCCGTTCTCTTTTGCGGTCCTGGCCTTAAGGGCACCCAAGCTTCCCTTTTCGTTCAACTTTACATTTTCTCTTATACTGGTCTTTTTCCCCTTCTGGCTGATTTCCTTTGTCATGCCTTTGGTGGAAGGGCCAGCTCCTGTTAAGATAGTCCTCAGTCATAGTTATGGGCAGGGGAGTAAAACCGCTTTTTCACAGACTGCATAATCATCTTCTTTTTCCCGCTAGTGTATTAAATACTTGTTCCACAGGAGGTGTGGGGCTTTAAATACCTAAACTTTTTGCATGACCTGGATGGCTTGGGCATGTTTCCTAAATACACTGACACACTACATTAATGCATCTACAGCATCATAGCCACACTTGATAGAATGCTTGGCAACCTAAAAGGTTAGGTTGCACAACTCTCACAGCTTATTTCTTAGTGCCTTGTCATCTATCTCTTCCCCCTCAGTTGGTACAGGAAAGTCCCATGGCACTTCAACATATGAGTTTGGAAAATTATAGACAATGAAGGCAAGGGTGGTAAACTGGTGATAGAGCTGTCGATTTTTTTCCAAAGAAGTCAAGTATCTTACTTCCCCTATCATTGTGACATGGGTGCTAGGTTGGATCCCAGTAAACCTCTGGTTCAGCAGTGGGTTTTGTACAGATATTTGCATAAATTCACAAGTCAGTAAAATGATCTAGCTTCCTGGGAGAAGGGGGCTGAATGTCTAACTCCATAAAATGATCTAACTTATTGAGAGCAGGGGGCTGAATCTCTAGCTCCAGTGTTGCAGTAGTAAATGTATCTGCAAAGGCTTCAGTCGCTGGAGGAATAATCAGTAATTTTGGATCCTGCTCAACCAGAAGCTCCCTGTACCTTTTCTAGCCATTTGAGAAATCTGTAGACTCCCATGTAAAGTGATCCTTCATTTTATTGAAGATATAACTAAAGGAGTAATCCTCTGATGCAGAAGTAACTAAAAGCTAATTTCACACTGCTTGTCTTTAAAGTGAATTCATTTAAAGTAAACCTTACTCATAAGGCCACAGATGACATCACATGGTAGCTAATATTGAGTAATGCTGAATTATAAATGTACAAATATAGAAAAGAACTCTTCCTACTTACGTAGAGCACAATAACTTGATAGCAGATAGGTTGTAATCAGCAGTATGAGTCCTGAATAGTCAGTAAGAGTCAAAAAAGTTTGGGCAGCTGTTACCAGCTCTTTTTTCCAAGGATTTGTTTTAGTAGTGTTTACCTGTCTTTTTTGAATATGGGGGGGGGTGCTGCTGGACATGGCAATAAAGATAAAATTCTGCATGTGGAGCATGAGTACATACCTACAGAGCAAAAGTGTGCAGAAAAGTGCATGGTTATCCTTGCACTAGTGATACTGCAAAGGGATAGTACAAATATTAAAAATGCAGGACAGGTAGCTCCATTGTGAACTTTCATCTTGTGTTAAACCTCAAATTCTCACATTTTTAAGGGAACAATTACCTTATTGGGGGTTCGATCCTGCTGTTCATGGCACATACTCCCTGTGGATATACAGACAGATAGATAGATAGATAGATAGATAGATAGATAGATAGATAGACAGATTGATTGACAGATATGAGACATTATATTAATGAGAAAAGAACCTGTGAACAAAATATAAGGATGTATCACTGTGAAGTCATGCTAAAATGAAAACTATATTCATCAGCAAGGAGTAAGCTACCCTACAGGTTAACGGATGCATTAGCCTTATGCACATGAGTTGCTTAACTCAAATGAATGTTCCATGAGTTAAATTTAAGGAGTACTAATAATCAGATAAAGTGTTGCTGTAATCAAAGCTCTGGAGTTTAAAGCTTAAGAGATGAAGGCACCATTAAGCTGACAGATGGTTAATAGAGTTCCACAACTACCTACATCTGTAGTACAATATGACCAGAATTGACAGATGACATCACAATCAGTCAAGACTTGTAAATGCAGTAAGACAGTGACAAAACACTTTGCAAATATTTTGTATACTGTGCACTGTAGTATTCTGGACAGCAGCCTCGGATCGTTGCCACATATTTCTAGACAACTCACTGTCTTAAAGGGTTAAGCCAATTCTTTGCACCCTAAACTCGACAAGTTGAGACACCCTGATGTGTCGTTTAGAATTAAAATTACATATTTTGCTGTCGTTTAAATTACATCGTTCTTGTCATTCCTCCTCCTCCCTTCTGCCACCAAGTGATAAAATGTAAACAAGGTGTTTGCAGCATTCTGTGCTTCGGCACTGCGGACATTTGCGACAGTGGGCAGGCATGGTAGTTGTAGGAGATCGTTGAAAAGCAGCAAAGGACCTGGCATTGTCTAAGTTCCTTTCAAGAGTGCTTGATGAGGCATGCTTCTTTAGATGAAGCTTCCCACTTTAGAGGTGTGCTGGCAATGGCAGACCACGCCACTGTAGACACTTACTGGAGCTGTCATTCCCTTTTTAAACCACAGCTCAGCCAGTTCCTTGATCCTTGCTGAAAAGGAAGCTATTGTAAATAAGCATAGCATGAACAAAGTGAAAAGGGGAGAGGTTAATGGTCTGATCCTCAGAACTAATAGACCAGGTGTGCACGAAGTCTGGCGCTGAAAAGCCATTGATCACAACCATCAAAAGACAATGTCTGAGCTCCACTGCCTTCAGATCAAAGGCACACAACTCTGAATACACTGCAGCTGACATGAAGCCCTCTTATCTGAGCTGGAAAGGTCAGCTGTTCTGGCAAGCAGACCTAACTCCTAAGTTCCCCCATTCCATGCCTGCCCCGCCTCCGTAAGAACGAGAGCTAGAAGAGAAGAAAGCCATCTCACTGCAGAGCATCCAGTGCAGTAGCTACTTTTATGCCTTTCTGAAGGCACAGTGTGGAGACTTCACTTGTGTTGCTATGTACTGCTGTCCAGTCCTCATGTGTCATTTAGAGCAAAACATTAACTATAGCTGTGTGAGGCAGTAACCAGAGTTTCTTTAGAAAAATCCAGCATTATAAACAAAAGCCAGTTGATGAGTTTGCAGTAGTCCCAAATCAATATCAGGCAAGAAGTAAAAAATAAATAAATAATAATAATAATAAATGCTCTCTTTATCAATGAATCAGTGCATTAATGCAGGTGCCCAGAATCAGGCCTTACAGCAAGCTGCCTAATGCTTTGCTGAGCTCTATAGCTTTTCTTGAAAAGGCGGAGCAAAACAGTGACTCACCCCAGTTAAATCAGAATGATGCCAATAATCTCTGCATCCAATTACCATCCCTAAAAGCACATTTTCAGGAATAATAAAGTAGCATAACGGCAGACAGATCAAGTATCAGTACAACTTTCTGTGGTGAAAGCAATGTTGAAAAAAACACATCTACACAGTAACTGAACTGGGGTTGTCATAAATGTGGCACTGATTATGAATATTTGTTTTGATTGGCAGAATTAATTTCTGAATTTCAAATCAAATAAAGTGTAAGGGTGAAATTTATCACTTGCCCTTAAGGAGAAATGAGTGAATTATGGTAAAATGAAGTCAGATGTTGTGAGTTGCAGTACACTAAGATCAACAGTTGTTTGACTGCTCTCATTGCCTGGGTTTCTGTTGTGCTCATAAAGTGTAAAATTAAGAGTAGGATAGCAGAGTGTAAGGACGCTCACTTGTAAGTTACAGCTGGATTCTCAGTGCTCATTCTGCTGCTGCAGAGGTGGAGGAGGTAATGTGTGGGAAAATTAAAAACCACAATGCTGCAAGCAAAACCCTTGTAGTACACTTCATAGTCATATATATATATATATATATTATCTGTGTGTATGTATGTGTGTGTGTGTGCTAGTGTATGTGTGTATGTATGTCCATGTAAGGCTGATTTCCATACGTGTTTTGAGAATTATGTAGTCCTTTGTGTGTGTGTGTGTGTGTGTGTGTGTGTGTGTGTGTGTGTGTGTGTGTGTGTGTGCGTGTGTGTGTGTGTGTGTGTGTATGTGTGTGTGTGTGTGTGTGTGTGTGTGTATGTGTTTATACCTAAGGCTGGCATTCCTAGACATCATGAGGATTATGTAGGTGTGTGTGTGTGTGTGTGTGTGTGTGTGTGTGTGTGTGTGTGTGTGTGTGTGTGTGTGTGTGTGTGTGTGTGTGTGTGTCTGTGTGAGTGTGTGTGTGTGTGAGGATGATGTAGGCGTGTGTGTGTGAGGATTACGTAGGCGTGCGTGTGTGTAGGTTATTTTAAAGATCGCAAACTCAACAGATGCGCAGTAGCAAGCCCCACCCCAACCTTGCCTGACACCCAGCATCATGCCCACGTCGCTACTCCCAACTAATTACTCGTTCTGGCTGCTTGGCCGCATGAATATTCATAGCGTGCCGAAGCTAGCAATGCCAGAAATTAACCTCAGTGAAATGTCACTAACGGACTGCAGCCATTACTGTTTACCGTTTCAGGTTTCCTGTAAAATAGTAAAAATAAATGGCAACAATGCATTCTTACCTTCCACTAGCAATGCCATTCACATATTAAGCAACAAAACCGGAGATTTCGCTGAATTTCTAGCTAGAGTGTAAGTGCTGCAGGACTGTATTTCAATGAATGTGTTGTTGCTTAACATCTGAATGGCATTCTCGGTGGACCAAGTTTTTACAGTGAGAAACAGCAACAACGCATCCTTTACTTGACCCAAAAGGACTGACTGCAAAACAGAAACACACTAAAATCAAGACCACACAACTTCACAAACACGTATATAAAATGGGAATGACATGCTTTAAGCATGATGATCAGATGTGGGCTGAAGCTCTGAACACACAGCTCTCAGTTGTCCAATCTAGACTTTTTTCCTCATATTTTTTTGTCTGTTCCTCATAAAAGTTGTGGTTTTCCAAGAAGTCCCTGAGATCTGTAGTCAGTGAATAATGACAGACAGTTAAGTTTCTGACTTCATATCTTTCAGGAATCATCACACTAATACGACACCTGTTATTATATCAACTGTCATCTATTCCATAATTTAATGAAAATAATTAAAATGCCCTGACAGTTCAAAACTGAATAATCCTAGAAAAAGAGAATTGCAGTGTTTCTCTCGTTGGTAATGTTGACGTATGATGAGTGGAAAAACTCTTGTAACTCGGGCATACATCTATGAAGATGCTATTGCCTGATGTTTGCATACTGGCACACAGTCACAGAACTACTGCTTACTCACAGTGTCAATATAAATGTACATGGTTTGATTACTACGATAATGGAATAACTACTTGACAGTGTCTTTATCATGCATCTTTCATGATTCTTAATAAGAAATGCACCCGTAAGTTGCTAGGGAATACGACCATCACTAATGTTCTGTAGTTAAATAGCCATGCATTGTGTCCGTGAATCAATACAACAGGTTATTCTAACCGACAGAGTCAAAACCCACTAGATTAAAATGTAATAACAAGGGCTTCTTACGTATAGTGAGGCATTACAATCTCGGATGCACGTTTAAAAAATAATAAGAATTTGTTGTTGCACACAACATTCAGTCATGAATACTACACTTCAATGTAAGCTGCTCTGCACAGTGGACACAATGTATGTATGATGTCACGTCATGGGCAAATCTGCATTCCGTGTCAGTCATTGCACATTTGCATGTTGAAACACCGGCCTCCGCCTTGTCAATCACACAGGGCACACCCACTCCTCTGCGGACTGGAGGGTGGGTTTCCTATCCTCAACATAACCTGTGTGTGCATGTGTGTGCATCCAAGGCTGGGATTCATAGATGTCTCAAAGATTATGTAGTCCTTTGTGTGTGTGTGTGTGTGTGTGTGTGTGTGTGTGTGTGTGTGTGTGTGTGTGTGTGTGTGTGTGTGTTAGGGCTACCACCTGTCCCACTTTGCGAGGGACAGTCCCTCTTTGGGCAGTTGTGTCCTGCAAAAAAATAGTAAAAATGGCAAATGTCCTGAGATTTTAGGACAAAATTATTTCCTATATTTTATGCAATAGTTGCATAAAACAGTTATTCTGTATCTGAAACACCTAAATGTTATAAGAAATAGAATAAGCAACTAAAATGCTACAAGAATAAGCTTTTATTTAGGCAAAAAAATGAAGTTCTGTCCTTTGTACTGGCCGTGGGTATGTTTCGGCCTGCAAAATCTGACGTTTGTACCAAAAATGTCCCACTTTGGATATTTGAAAAGATGGCAACCCTAGTGTGTGTGTGTGCGCGCGCGCGTGTGTGTGTGTGTGTGTGTGTGTGTGTGTGTGTGTGTGTGTGTATGTGTGTGTGTGTGTGTGTGTGTGTGTGTGTGTGTGTGTGTGCACGCGCGCGCGTGTGTGTATATGTCTGTACATCTAAGGCTGGTATTCATAGATGTCATGAGGATTATGTAGGACTGTGTGTGTGTGTGTGTGTGTGTGTGTGTGTGTGTGTGTGTGTGTGTGTGTGTGTGTGTGTGTGTGTGCGTGTGTGTGTGCACATGCATGTGTGCACGTGTATATATGTGTACATCTAAGGCTGAGATTCATAGATGTCACGAGGATTATGTAGGTGTGTGTGTGTGTGTGTGTGTGTGTGTGTGTGTGTGTGTGTGTGTGTGTGTGTGTGTGTGTGTTTGTGCATGTATGCATGAGCATGCAAGTATACACATTAATTTTATTTGTATTTTCTCTCCAAACCTTTTCATCTCCAGGCTTTCCAGATAATTCTGCACAGGTAAATTGACTTCCTGCTTGTCGGCAGCCAAAAATGCAGATATTTAGGTGTCACTCATCAATGGGTGGTCCACTAATATCCTGGAGGAATTAATCATTTAGTACAGAACAATTACGTGCTGGTGTGATTAAATTGTAAGGGCTCTGACTCCAGTAAGATATTATGTTTTGATCATGAGATGGATGAGACTTTGACATTGCCTATCACAAAGCTTAGGGAAATGTGAATGCATGTTTTAATGGTAATCATATTAGCAGTTTCATAAATATGACAACTGAAAAAATGGGAAATGCAAGTATTAATGTGTATTAAAAATGTCTTTTGTCACAACTTTTCCACAATTTGCAAGTCTGGCAAAGTTAGGCCTGGACAATTTTCATTTGTTTAGGTCAAAGAATGTAATTTTTGAAAGTCATGTATATCGCCTGGGTTAGTGTTGCTATTAGTTTTTCCTCCTTTCACTCATACGTGCTAGAATTCAATTCTGACTTCCAAATGCTGCCTGGATGGAATTTGTATGTTCTCCCTGATTCTTTGTGTGCTGTTTACAAGTACTATGCTTTCAGCTTACTTTTCTTTTTTATTCTCCTCCCCCTTTTTTCTCCTGCTTCCAGGACAAATACCCCCTACAATTCTTGAATAATTTATTACTTACCCACTCTTTTTACCTTCAGTTTTTTCCTTCGTATTCTCTTCTTTTTTCTAACTTAATGATTCTTTTTTTTCAAAGGAATGTTAAAGCTCAAATACTTTATTAACTCTTGCTTGATTGTACATGAAACCCACTAAAGAATCAAGACGTGATTATTTTGTACACCTACTCTAATGAAACCATACTTTGTTCACAAATGAATGACTTTTCTTATCATGTCTTGCTATGTAATTGAAACTAGTCATTTTTTTTGATGTTTTGAATGTTATAATTTACTCATGCTTGGAGCTTTTCTCCCCGGGCCTCTACTGAAAATGGATATGTATCCAGCTAGACTAGCCCGGTCAACAAATATAAAATAAAATAAATAAATAAATAAATATTGTATCCCCAAATCATGCTGTTTAGGTTAATTGTCTCATTAGTAAATTAAAAAATAGATCCTGCATTTATAGTGTGTAACTTATTTCCTCAGGTGCCTTGAATGGCTCCCTATTGAAATATTGGCACTCCTAATGCCAAGTGCCACTCTTCTTCTTTCAGCTGTTCCCATTAGGGGTCGCCACAGCGGATCATCTGTTTCCATCTCTTCCTGTCCTCTGCGGCTTGCTCTATCACACCAACCACCTGCATTTCCTCTCTCATCACATCCATAAACCTTGTCTTAGGCCTTCCTCTTTTCCTCTTACCTGGCAGCTCCATCCTTAGCATCCTTTTCCCAATATACCCAACATCCCTCCTTAGCACATGTCCAAACCAGTGCAATCTTGCCTCTCTGGCTTTGTCTCCAAACCATCCAACCTGAGCTGACCCTCTAATATACTGATTCCTAATCCTGTTCTTCCTCGTCACACCCAGTGCAAATCTTAACATCTTTAACTCTGCCATGTCCAGCTCTTCCTCCTACCTTTTTGTCAATGACACCATCTTCAACCCATATAATACAGCTGGTCTCACTACCGTCTTGTAAAAAAAAAAAAAAGATCGCAAAACCAGGAGAAGAGCAAACTCTGAAATATTGCTCTTCTCCTTTAAGCCCCACTCCCCCACCCCCAAACTTATACATGCCAACTCATTGATCACCATACCATGGAGGAGGAGTATTCCAGGAAATGGCAATCCTGGACTAGGTATATGTAAGCCTATATTTTGGCCATTCATCCTCCATGTTTTGAGACTCTCTGTAGTGGGTCTGGAAATTTCAAATGGTTACCCTCTTGAATAGTCTGGTTAACAAACTAAAATAAAGGTCTAGTCTTGTCTGTATGCCCTAGAAAAGCCCATGCATTCCCTTTCAATCTCTAAACCTAAGCAAGCAACTAGTGGCACATTATATTTCACATTTGTCACATTTCTTGATTACAAGTTCTTCTGGCAGTTAGCACAGTATTAAGGCTCAGTGTTGCTATAGAGCTGAGCTGGTTCCTGTAGTTCAGGGTACAGTACATAGCTCGCAACCTGTTATTTCTAGAACCAGGAGAAAAAAGCCACAATAGCTGGGAACAAGGAACACAAATCAGGGGCACTTTCTAAAATAAATATTGGTACTACTAACACAGCAAGTAGACAGAATGTGTTTAACTGTAATGATTGTTAGAATTTGTTGACTGTAACTCATCATTTTTTCACAAAAAGGAAAAAAAACTCACAGATTGAAGAGGGAAGGAGCAACATTTTGAGGCAAAACCAGTGATGTCCCTGAAAATCATGGACATTTGAGAGGTATAGTTGGAGGGTTTGATTCATCACACCTTATTTGCCTACTGTGTGACGTTAATCAAGCCACTTAACTATCTAGTGCTTCCGGCTCACCACTGAAAAGGGAAACTGGTGTCACGTCTTGTTCATCTGGATACATTTTTTTAACTTAAAAATGTCTGCACACAATTTCAGGGCAGTTTTTGTTAGATACAGTTGATCTCCCTTCCATGTATTTTCTCTGCTTTTGGTTAAACATTTTGTAACTAGATGTAAGTTAACTGTTTTTGATCAGGCCATAATTATGACCATAATACACAGAGCTAAATCATGCTATGGGTCAAATTATCACATGATGTTTTCTTTTAAATTCATGTATGTGGGTGAGTACAGTGGAATACTTTATGGAAACATATTATTTTAACTTGACATATTTCAGGAAATGTGTATCTAAGGCTGGGATTCCTAGATGTCTTGAGGATTATGTAGGCCTGTGAATCGTGACCTGAGTAGGCTGCAAGGCACCTGCAATTCTAAATGGATTGCTAAACAAGAGGGTGTGCTGGTTTTGTACAAACTGTGTGTGCAGGCCTTCCATTGGGCATGTCCTATAGAAAGAGAAGTGAAAATGTTAACCAGTGAAGCAGCAATTTAGAAATGGTTCTAAAAATACTGCTGCTCCACTGTTTCAGGGCCTTAGGTGCATGCTTGTAAATTTTGGCATATATCATGTTATCCTTTAAGAATGGATTTCAAAAATTAGCATACCAATATCACTAGACTGCTTTCAGTGTTGGATCTGTGTAAGAATCTGTATATATTCATCAGTGTTAAATTTAGGAGCCTGGAATCAAAGAAACTGCACAGGTGCTGTGCTGGAGGTCTAAACAGTTTTGTAAAAACAGAAACAGATATGCAAATTATGCATGTCTGCAGCTGTTTAATTTTTCATCATACACTTTGGCCTTTTACATTGCTTGGTATCAGTCTGCATCTGAAATCCAGTCCATTTGTCTAAAACAGAGTTGATTATTTTTATGTTTTAGAACTGGCACATTAGTATCACAACATACTTTCCTGATTTTATGTTTTCTCTTATTACATGTTAAATCTTTATCTCTGCACTGTACTTCTGTTATATGCCCCCTGACAACATTGCTTTGAAGAAGTAATGCATTAATGGTGCCTGATGTGCGTTTGGTGCTTTGCAACTAATACAACACTTGTAGTTCTTGTGACAGTAACACTGAGTCTTACAAAGTCTCATTACAAAACCTTCTAAAGTAATATTTCTTGAACTATCCAAGCCACAATCTTCACTTCTTGACTTTTGACAGAAGATGGGTATCAGAGGTCTGCAATACGAAAAAAATCATTTAACCAGTCTAAACAAAACACATAAAATATGACACTGAAAATGATAAAATTAAATTAGTTCATAAAATGAGCTATGGAATGGCATCTTCAAAGTTAGATATTTCTTTCATGTGATATAGTTTGCTGACACACATGATACTGCTATGTTTTTACAGTTCAGAGAAGCCTTGCATAGAGTACTTTTTTCACTGTGCGTTCAAACATTCTGAAGTTGTGTGTCAAATCCAGTGCTTGACAGAACGCACCAATCTTTCAGTAACAATTCTATCAATGAGATGTGTGGTTGTAATGTCTATGCTCTGTACTTGCTTTGTGTGTATGCCATAATTTTAACACACTGCAGTATAGATATGCAGTTAAGTTATAATTTGAGCTCAGTGGTTTGTGATGATGTATGTTTACAACCCTTGAGGCTGATATTCAGTATGTGGTAATGTGTCATTCTTAGAAAATCACAGGGCAATGCTATTTTATGTGGTAGTTTTGAACCTGAACCTAAGCTACACATATTCTTATGTAGCACTTATATGTTGCTGTCTACTGTGAGCTCACTCTGGTTTTATCCAAACTGTAAATGTTGCCACAGTTCGGTCTTACCATCCTTTATTATTTTTTCAGCATGCTTAGCTTACAGAAAAAAATAACACTTGATGGTAGACAAAGTGAGCATGGCCCACCTTGTCTGATCATTTGTCTACTTAGTAGATGAGGTATTGACCCTTCTTGACCAACACTTTCTTTTTCTTATTTTGCACACCTTGTATGAATTACTTTTCTTTCTTCCATACATTCCTAGCATCTTTTATTATACTTAGCCATGCTTTCTGTTCTGGAAGACTGTTACATTCATTTACCACTGTTTGCGTATAATAATACTTTCTCATGTGTCCCCTAAGCCATCACTTTTTACTTAAGAAGGTGTCCTTTTGTTCTCTTACATCTCACTCTTAAAAGACTACACGCAGTTGTGCAGAATTCCATTAAGGTACTTAAGAAATGACTAGTTTCTAAGGGAAGACTAGCTCTGTTATCCTCTTCCACACCTTCTTTTTTTAAGGGCTCTGCAAATTAATGTCTTCTAGTCTGCATATATGGTTTCTGGTGCAGATTGTTCACTGTTTTTTTTTTGTTTTCTTTTCTTTCCTTTCTTTGAAATGCCTGAATCCTGTTTGTGTCCTTACAATAATGAAAGTTCAAGAATGATGCAAATGAATGTGTGTGAGGCCTTACCAATTGTCTCCATTCAGGAATACTGGAATAATATTTAATTTTTTGTTTTCTTCCTTGGCATCCTATCAGTCACCAGCCTTCCTTGCCGTTCTTTCACATTGCTTACTTACCTCTAGGTCATTCCTTATGAATATCCTCAAGTCCCTTCTTCCATTTGTTGCTGCAACATGCACTATTTTTACACATGCATAACTCCACCTTAATTTTAAGCTGCAGTGTTTTCAAGCATTCCTTCAGCATTGCTAAATCTGCATTCTTATCTGTCAACCGTCTTGCACCATTGTGTGTCCTCATCAGACAAGCAAATGTTTCGTTCTAGCACTTAGAAAGACATTAAAATGGCTACTAAGTGCTGACCTATGTGGTACCCCCAACTACTAGCAATATTTTCATCATCCAGGTGGATTTTATGTGTTATACTTCTACAAGTTATTTCCTTAACTAGTTTTTATTTTTTCAAAATACTAGCATAAAGCTTATTCTAAGTTGTTTTAATTGTGCTATTTTCTGGCTTTATATCATTTATTGTTTAATATGCTAGATTTGCTGAACTTCCTGTTATGACTACATACTACTTTGGCTTCTATGTCCAACTGGTGTCTACATATTGTCACATTCTTTACTTCAGCAGTGATACCATGACTTCATTAACAGCCAAGATCAAACAGCTCAGCAGTTTTCAGTCTCTGTCCTGTTTCCTCTCTTATAAAAGGGGATTGCATACCCCTCAGGAATTTTAACATTCTTTCATCATTTGTTAAAAATATTTATTTATTTTGTATTTTTACATTTGTTTACCGGGATAGTCCAACTGGGTTTTAATCCATTTTCAGTGGAGGCCCCGGTGGGAAAATACCTGATTTAAACAGAAAACTTACAATTAACTATGACATAATTGAAAATATACAGTTATTTGAAATACAAAAATAGTAGTAGCCTCAGTAAAAAAGAAGAACATAGCAGATTACAAACTTATGTTAAATCTTATAAATATTAGGTTAAATCTTACATAGGTTTTACATACAGTGAAATTTAGTAAATAGTACATTTTTAAAGATGTATTACAATAACTGGTAGATTACTCAGGGACTGTCTGAGTTTCAAGTAGGTCTATCCAAGGATGATTAGTGGTAATTTAGACCTAGAAAAGTTAAAAGAGTACATAATAAGAGGATAAAGATGGTTATGGGGTGAGAAATAGTGCATTAAGGTGGTGTAATAGTAAAATGACTTGAAAAAGATTGGTTAGGAAGAAATTAGAACTACTGTAATAATGTCATTCAGCCAGGATTAAGACAGGAGCAAAGCCATGATTTTGCTAGCATGAATTTGCTAGGTGGGATATGAGAAGTGTTTTAAATATATGGGAGTTGACAGTGGGTAATATTGGCTAAGGGGGACATGCCCCATAATCTAGAGATAATATCGGAATAGAGGGAATCACTATTAGTGGTGTTACCAGCCATTCCTTTTGTTCTTGAACAATTCTGGAATGAATGTCATCAGGTTCCTCTGAAGTGACTCACAAAATGATCTAGAGGGTTCCCTTTAATTAGACATATACCTGCTGTTTAATGAACCTTATGCTGGAGCAACAGGCACATGACTTTGGGAAGGCAGATGGAAGCATTTACCCCATCTGATGCACTGAGTACTGTTTTGGAATGTCTGAATGAGGTCTCATGAGTTGTGAGAGGTGATGGTGAGGATATCAGTTGTCTCATCAGTAAGTCAGAAGGTGTTGCTCAGATTTCAGTGCATCCATCACCCATCCATGTGAATAGTGATGTGTATACTGCATACCTAGCAGTTGAACTCTTCAGAAATTCTGGGCTGATCAGGAACTGTAAACATAACAAATGTAAAATGAAACATTATATTTTTGCCTATCTCCTAGAGCCATCCTTTATAAACAGTGTAGAGGTATTTGCTGTACCATCTGGCATGAAAGGCATGCTTTGCTGTTGTGATGTATTAACTTAAAAGTGGCAACAAGCACAGCAGATGCTATTGCCCTTGTGCCTTGAGCAATCCAGTGTTATTACTCATCAAGATGGCTGCCTCAGTATCCTTTCCATAGCTCTTCCTGCTTCTAGTTCTTCTATACTGGAACTGCTTCTGCTGACCCTTGTCTTTCCTGCTAGAGTTACATAACACCTACTGCTGCTTGTATAGTAATATATCACTCTGTCAGACATGATACCAGCTTTGTGTAAGTCAAACTGCTATTGAAAACTTATTTTACCAACTTTTGACCATAAATTCTGAGTGAATTGTGTACCCCTGGAGCAACAGGTCAACAAGTCTGTTTCTTATTGAAATATATTGAAGGAAAAATATTAGTCTCACCATAAAATACTCCACCACCCCACCTCTGTCAAACAGGAGGAGTATGTGCTGAATGTAAATATAATTACTGCACTATTTACAATTCATCTCAAAACAGCACAAGCAGGGGGGTTTGACATTAGGTGACTAAAGATTATGTCAACAGACACTGTTCATCAGTGAGACATACACTCTGCAATGACAGTATTACTACAGCTTTGTATATGCCTTGCCGTTTTAACATGCAACTATTCATGTCATGTCATGTGAACGTGCTAACGCTCTGCATACTGAATCCCAAAGTATGTGAACATTACATGCCAATGTTTGAATAATTGAATTAGATTGCTGCGCCCAAGTAAAGAACAGAGATTTGTAGCACCACTGAACAACATCTGTGTTTTGTTGTGTGTAATGCTGAATAATTCCAGTCTGTATCCTTCCACATATCCAACTTTATCCATCACCAAGGGACACAGGCTGGGATGCCATGTGCTGTCAATACCGTGTAGGGGTCAACCAGTTTATTTAGGTATTTTCCCTGGATAATCTCACATTAATCATAATATCTCCCACCCACTGCAGGCAAATCATCCTAATCATCAAATGTATAATATTCATGGAAACATAACAGTTATTACCTTCAGTGTTCTGAGACTCAGTAGACTTCCTTCTCATCCGAGAAAAGGTCATGGCCACGTTTTTCTTTGTCCATGTGCCACATTTTAGCCACAATCAGGCAATCTAATGGCACTTAAAAATATGAACTGATAAAGAGTAACTTAGTTACATAAATATCACAGTAGTGGTGCCTAAATAAACAGACATTAGGCAAGCATGACCATCCAAAGTTAGCTTGCATCATGGCATGCCTTATGTATATTACTTCCTAGCATAATCACATCTTGTTCTACCTTTGCAAGCAACCTACTTATATGCTTGCATTTATTACCTTCAGTATTCTGAAAAAGGACCCTGTAGGCTTCCTTCTCATCTGACTATGACCATGCTTTAATGTGTTCCTCTAAAAGGATTCTTTGTGTGCTGTTGTGTGTACCTGGGGGTCCCTGAATAATTACACAACAAAGTAGAACATTAAAAAATGTCATGCTCCCCCCTTGCAGTCACTGACCCTGTAATTAAGTACAATTATGGAGTGTGTCAGCAGCAACGACCTCCGTGCCTTTTAATTCTGCAGTCTACAGCAGAGCTGTTTCCGTTTTTTCTTTGACTGATGAAATGGGGAATGTAGACAATGTTTGCCTGTCATAATTCAGAATCCTGAGGAGAGAAACCTCAGGAATGAAGTCTGATATCAGGCATGAACTTTGCAGTAAACATGTCTTCCAGTCTTGACAATTCTGACTTAGGTGGAGGGAAGTAGACAGTTTACCCTTTCTACCCCAGGCTATTTGCAGAAGCAGTAATAGCTAAAGAAGACTGAAACATGTAGTTCAGTTTTGGGTTAAAAACAAAAAGATCCTAAAATAGCAACACTCTTAAAGCTAAAGCCAAGCTAGGTTGTGCTTGTGTTAACAATAACACATGAATGAGTTGTTTGTGGTACCTGCTGACCTATCAGACCAATCACTGTCATACATGGATTATCTAGTAACATACTTGTGAGTGGAGGCATCTCACAGGAATAATGCCCATTGAAAATAGACTTCTCTATATATACTGAATGAAATATTCTCAAACTGTAAAATATGCAGGAAAATTAATACAAATGCATACATCAGGATAAAGCACGTCCTGGTATGACTAGTAAGATTTTACACCCACACATAAGGTAGGATGGTGTACAAAGTCTAAAGTCTATAACAATTGATATTAATGTAAGTGATCAACATATACAAAAGGATGGTTTGCACACATTCTACCCATCCTGTATTGTGTATAATTCCTAAGCAGTGCCTTTTTGTATTGCTAGCTATGTAAAACAGGTATTTGTCCATGCAAAACATTGATTCAAATTTAGTAGGAGCTAACCTGAAGAATAAGAAAGGCAGATAGTGTGCAGTGATATGACTTAATAAGCATAAACAGGCCTGGCTGGGTGTTTATGAGAAGTATGCTAAAAGACAAGTGAGTGGTGGATCTATGACCAATAACTTGAAGCAGTAATATCTTCCTGCTGTCGATTATGTTCCTTTGCTGCAAAAATATAAAACAAAACCACATACATCCTTTACCTTAAGGAGGTAGTGTTCCATTACATGTAAAAGTGTACTTGTATACTACAGAAACACAGATACAGACACATGCAGACACATGTAAACACACACACACGCGCGCGCGTGTGTGTGTGTGTGTGTGTGTGTGTGTGTGTGTGTGTGTGTATGTGTGCCTAAAAATGACCTAAAACAACATAAGATCAACAGTAAAAATATGAGCTAAAGTAAAGGGTTTGATACTGGCCTACACAATCTACTTATCTAGCCAGACCCTAATTGGGGCATTTCACATTAATGGCTGCAGTTGAGCTACTCTTCAACCTATTCCTTTCAGCATACATATGAATGCTGCATAATGTAGTAATAAAAAGAAAAGACATGAGAATGTAAGTGGTAAAATGTTTTAAAATGTTTGTGTTAACAATTCCAAGGACCTGATGGATCCTTGTGGCAGCACACATTAGGCAAGGCTAGTTTCTCACACTTTTTGCAGTGCTGCTGATATTATCTTACAGAAATAGTACACCTTAGGTAGGACCCCACTTAGGACCCCACTTGGGTGGCCATGGTGGTGCAGCAGTTAGTGTTGCTGCCTCACAGCAAGAGGTTCTCTGGTTCGATCCTCGGCTGGGGTGCCTTCTGTGCAGAATCTGCATGTCCTCCCTGTGGTCGCGTGGGTTTCCTCCGGGTGCTCCGGTTTCCTCCCACATCCCAAAGACATGCTGTAGGTGGATCAGACACTCTAAATTGGCCCTAGGTGTGAGTGTATGCATATGTGTGCCTTCTGTGGAAGGTTGGGCGCCAGGCTGGCAACTCGGCTCCATAAAACTCCACTACCAATCATGAGCAGACAGGTGATCCGCTGTGGTGACCCCTAACTGGGAAAAGCCGAAAGAAGAAGAAGGTAGGACCCCACTTGCATGTTCCATACGTAACTTTTTGTAAGTAGGTTCAGGGTGTTGAACTGGGAGATTTTCTTTCTAATGGAAAAAAAATAATAAAAGGAGTCCTGTGGGAAATTTGTGGCCATCTTATCAAGCATGGGAATGATAACTTTGTCTTTCCACTTCCCCCTTTAGGGATTGCCACAGCGCATTACCAGTCCACAGATTGATTGGGGTTTTATGGTGTTGAGTTACCAGGCCAGCGCCTAACCTTCACACTAGGCATACACATGCACAAGCACCTACTGCATATCTTTTAAAACTCAGAACAGAACATGCAGACTCTGCACAGAAGGCACTCCAGCTGAGAATCAAACCGAAGAACCTCCTGCGATGAAGCAACAATGCTAACCGCTGCACCACCATGGCCAATAAGAGTGAGAATGATAACAATGTGGAAAAATTCTGGAGACCAGAGATTTAACTCATCATGGTACACAGATAAGGAGCAGAATAGCCATGACACTGTGTTGAGTCTAGGTAATCCAGTACCCAAAGATGTACACTTCTGCCCACCCCAAATTAGGTGGGGTCAACAGTGATAGTGTCAACAACATTTAGAAAACTCACTCACCAACTTACTGAGGTAGTACCTTGTGAGGGGACAGCATCTGGAAATCTGAATTGTTTCCTCTAAGTGTCTGTAGCTATCTACATACATGTTGTGACATAGCATGCCTCATAAAGAAATGTTATATATGCACCAGTTGTTCATTTAACATTATTTATATTCTAGGAAAACTGAGCAAACTGTACATTTCAGTGAAGCAGAGGGCTGATATTCCGGGTTCAGAAAGGTTACAGGTACAGAAAGAATAGTGCCACTTTAAGTAATTGGGACTGTGTTGCATTATTATTCAGGAGCACAGAAATGCTGGTTTAGTTTCACAACCATAAGAATAATTTCACAACACAGTAGACTGAAATTAGGCTACTTTGTCAGGTATAATAAGTAGAAGAAAACAGTAACTCTTAAGCAACAGAATATTCTCCTTGTATTGTTAATTAAATGTGTTAAGTTTATAGTCTTGTAATTTGGCATGATGTAATCCTGTAACATTGTTGGTTAATGCTAATTTATAATGAAAATTGTATAATATGTTGGAGGTTTTCTCCCCGGGCCTCCGCTAAAAAAGGGCTCTTCAACTCAGACAATCCCGGTCAACAAAGTAAAATAAATAAATTGAATAATTGACAGCTAGCAGAAAGGATAATGACTGAGCTGTAAACAAGTGGTTCCTGTATAGAGTGCTTGATTCTATCAGCCCTCATTTGCCTACTGTATGACTGACCAAGTTACTTAACCAGACAGTGTTCTCAGTCTTAGAAAGATCTATGTCGATCAGTGTTCTACCTTAAATAACAAATAAATAAATAAATAAAAACTGATAATGCTTTACTGATGCAATTGCATTTGAGCTCCTGAGTTTTTCTCCAAAAATATCAAGAAAAAAATATTTTCTTGCAGGTGGACAAACTTCCCACCCCCTCTATACCCTCTGCTAATTATGTATATCAACTCCAACATCATATAACAATGATGAAAGGGAAAATGTCCTCTGTCCACTGTACAGTGACCTCCCATGTAAATAACACTGGCATTCTGTGATAATGTGATTATTCTATCATGAATGATAGTATTACAGATGTTCACTATTACAAATGTGAGTGTATATATATATATATATATATATATATATATATATATATATATATATATATATATATATATACATATATATATATATATACATATATATATATGTATATATATATATGCATATATATATATATATATATATATATATATATACATATATATATATATACAGACACACATACATATGCACACATATCTATAAATAAATATATACATACATATATATATATATATATATATATATATATATATATATATATATATACACACACACACACACACACACACACACACACACACACACACACACACACATATGTATATTGTATATGTGTGTGTGTGTGAGTGCGCGCAATTTATTATGTTGTGCTTAACAATTGTTGGCAGATTTTTCAATGTCAGAATTCGTTGAAAGTTTACATTGTCAAGCATAGCAAAATTTGTACTGTTGAAACATCATATGGAAGGTTCATGAAAGTAGGTACTAATGCCAAAATTTCATTTGTAACAAATGTTTCAGCACTTGGGTTGAGGGGGTTGAGTGTGTATGTGTGTTTGTGTGTGTGTGTGTGTGTGTGTGTGTGTGTGTGTGTGTGTGTGTGTGTGTGTATAGGTTTGTAGGTTAGGGTTAGAGTAAGGGCTATGGAAGGTAGCAGATATTCTGGTTTGCTTAGTTGCTGATATGTTTGAAACATGTAAGGGGGTGTCTATGTGTGTGTACATGCATGTGATTGTGCGTGCGTGCGTATATGTGTGTGTGTGTGTGTGTGTGTGTGTGTGTGTGTGTGTGTGTGTGTGTGTCTCTGTGTGTCTTTTTTAGTAGGACTGTTAGGGTAAAGGTATTTAGTACCCTAATGTGTAGGGCTGGGGTTAGGAACAGAATATGGTTATGGTTAGCACACATGAGTGGGCTGCCATGGGATGGGCATTTAAGTAACTTTATTTACTTTATGGCATGTATTTCACAGCCTAATTCAGTCATTTTGTCAGTAATTGGTTCCTATCTTTATTAGCTGCTCTTCAATGTATGACATGCAATGTCTAATCCAGCAACTTTTTTGCTTCCTCATTTTGCATCAGTTTCCAGATGTAGAATGTTTGTTATGGAAGTTTGCATACTTATAAATAAAAAAAAAATGCTAATGGTTTGATTATTCAGCAAAGTTAACATCATTGTGCATGTTTGATAAGTACTTCTGTTGCTGAACAATTTCATTATTTTGATCTCTTTATTTGTTAATTGGCCAACTCTTTTAGACACAAGTGCCTGTTATGATGAATGATAAAACCTTATGTAATTATGTAAGCTGCACAATGTGACAGTGGGGTGGTGCTCCTGCCACCACATGTGATGGTATGAATGTAACCACTCCCACCAGTGTAATACTCAGATACCTGGATGCCACCCACTGAATTTAGAGTCAGAGATCCCCAAGTTACCTAGTTGTTCTCAAATTAAGCCTGCAATTAAATCCCATCCATTAATTTTTGTTTCTTTGGTGGTAGGCCTCAAGCAATCTAATGGGAGATGTGTGTCTTACAACTTATTAAGTAACAGTGTAAAGAATTATTACCTTCTTCTCGTATGAAAACCAGTCCATAGTATAATAAATAAATGTCAGCCATAAGAGCTTAAAAGTTCATAAATTAAATTTATTTAAATGATAAAGAAAGCAGAAAAATTCCAGAGTTACTGATGAGTGGAGGTTTGACAGAAAAAATAGCGGTAAAGGGGCTCAACTGAGTAACCAGGAGAAGAGAGGAGATGATTGTGGAGATTTTCTTAAAACTATTTTGAGTTTGAGGTTGTCTGAGGACAGGTGGCATATGCCATGAGTACAAGGCTTCGTCGTATGCATTTGATGCTTTGTCCTGGTAGGAAAGGTATCTGTCTTTGGAGCTGAGTTCTGTTGTGGGACAGTACCAATTCATCCATTCAGTTTTGGACTTGGGTTATAGGTGAACTTGAATGCTAAGTAGCAGTAGACATACTCAACCTGGACTGCAACAAGGCTGTTAACTTAAATATTTAATTTAATTTAATTTATTTTAATTTAATTGTTTTATCAATTAATTAAAGAAATTGTTGGAGTGTTTGTTATATAAGGGGTATGTTTGGCTGTTTGGCAGTGTTTGTTACTTCTTGATGGCTGTTGAGCCGAGGCACTAAAGTGTAGTGTATTCAATAAATTATTCTTGGGTAAGTAGCCTGTTGGTTCATTTTATTTCTTTTGTTGTTCATATATAAGACTTTTAACTCTGTATGACATTGGAGGCTAACATGAAGACTGAAGAGGATGCAGACAGGACTAATGATGGAGACATTATAGAGCTGCATGGTGAGGCATTATAGAGCTGCATGGTTAAGTGGGGAGACACAGAGGGCTATGGTTAGAGAGACACTGTCAAGAAATTAGGCATGTAACTACTTGAGCGGTGGTCTGTCCTGGGTCCAGGATTCCTCAGTGTAATTATGTCAGACATTTCTGTGATAATAAAGAACAATATCAGCCTCTTTGATGATGAGGCAAAAATAGGTGTAGCTGTAGAGGATGGGGTAGGGAGTCTAGCAAAGGATTTAGAAAAGCTGAACATGTGTTCACAAAGGTGGAAGTGAGGGTTCGGTGCAAACAGATAAAACATACTGATCTTCAGTGACGACATCCATAGCATGATGTGTCAGCTGACAGCAGAACTGATGGCAGCTAAGCAGGAAAAGGGTCTGAAGGCAGACTGGGCAACTGCATCAGAATGAAAGAGGAGGGGCAGCAAGTTTATCCCGGGGAGATAAAGTCCAGATGAGTAGTATTAATGCTCCTGCTTAACACCAGCTACCTATATCCCAAACCCTCTTCCATTCTTACTCTCCCATTATTTAAGCAGAAAGAACACTTTTAGAATGTTTGACTTTCTCAGTTCTGCCCCCTAATACCCCCATCTCCCCCTTCTCTGTTTTTAAATGCTTCTAATGCTGTATGTAGGTTGCATAATATATGGTTCTATTACTGCATTTATTATAATTATGAACGACTGTATCACTTCAGTCATAAATGTACCTTACTCATTTGTTTGCTGTGTTAACACTTAAAAGTTGTCTTGCATTTGTATTTTTTTTTATTTCTGAATTACAGGCTGAGTCTGCAAATGAGCCAATTGGATCAGTGTTGTACCCAGGTTAGCAAATGTTGCAGTACATTCACTCAGAAAGGGTTATTCAGTAGTGCTTTCAGAAGTGAAAAAATGCATTCAGGAGCAGACAGTATCTTTCAGTCAAACATTAAAAATTTCAGTGAAAATATCCAGTTCCTATGTCGTAAGAGGGAACATAGCATGCTGTAACAAAGTATAGTCTCACTAAAGCAATCACTACAAAATAAGTTACATCTAGCACTGATACTTACCAAGCAACCTCCTTTGATGCTGTCTGAAGCAAGAGAGACAGGTTTGCCTATTCCTCTCACACTTTCATTCATTTTATAGTCTTGCCCACCCTAACCTGTCACAAATCTAAGTGGAGAAGATGGTATAGAAAATGTTCATGCTGTCTGACAGTCTGTTTCACAACCACGTTCTACAGTGTATGGTATGTAACAGAATTGTCTCTTCTATTGCACAGATCACTTCATATGTGGATCTACTATATACTAGATGTGAAGAACAATAGTTTACAGAGTGTACTGTACACATTTGCACATTCCTTGCAGTTGTACTGCCTACTGAGGCTGTCCAGTAGTGGAAGCTTTAAACAGGATCTATTAGGCTGAACCTGCAGAGAAACGTGTAAGAAAAATAAATGATAATTCATTCTTGTGCTCTAAAATGACACAGAACACTGTTGGATTGCCAAAATATTGTTGGTGACAACATCTACATGAATAAATGTATCTCCTGAAGACTTCCATTTAGTTTAAATACTAAACCCCCACCACTACTACAAGATGCTACAGTTAACTAATGTAAATGCACACTTGTCACTTGCTAGGATATTACAAAATGTGACAGATATCAGAGTGTCAGACCAACACACAAAGCTCTAGCTAAGGTGAGGCAAAGGGGTCTGCTACTGTAGGCCCAAGATGTTAGGGGATTCAGTCGGCACCACAGAAAATGTGTTAACCATTGCCTGCAAGTCAGTAAAACAAAGACAGAGCTACTTAAATGATTTAACACTTGTGTGCATGTGTAGCAATTATAGCAAGGCACCAGTATAATGCTCTGTTGTAATTTCTGTAAGAAAAGTGCCAAAGACCTACTACATATGCGGGAACATAATACCTCTGAAAAATACCTCTTGGTATTCAGCTACAAATGACATGGTTTTTACTGTTCAACTCTGTGGTAGATGCTAGTTTTTTTTCCCTGTTCATCTCTGTTGTGGTGCTAACTGCGGCATTGCATAGAGTGCTAAATGCCCCTGCTAAAGCTCTGACCTGATGCATAACAGATAGAAGATAGCATCAGTCGTCACCTGCCTAAAAGTACATTGGGTACTCTGTTGATTTTCACAGAGGCAGTAGTATTTTCTTGTGGTGAAACCCCTTCTCATCCAGTCACCAGTCATACATAATTCCTAAACTTCACTCAGCCAGCACCAGAAATTATACCACTAACACCACGTGGAGCACATGCATGAACAACAGCATTTCCTAATAGCTTATTTGTGCTTGTAAGGCTGTCCTGACATCTTATTTACTTTCCTGTGAGACGTGGATGCATGTTACACTTTATTCACTTACTTGGCTGAAAGCTTGATGTCAGTTCATAGAAAGCTGGAGGGTATGTGAATCTAATCTGCACAGACTTTCTTCTGCAGAATTATCACAGTCAGGGCTTGAGCTCAGTAAATGTTATTTAAGATCAGCTTGGTGTAATAATGACTTTAAAACTGTCTTTGAGTAATAATCCCAGACCTGTTAATTATGTCTGTTCAGTAAAATGAGATCACAGTTTTCTTAAATAATTACTATGCAGTGAGTCCTATTAAGATAACAGTTATTCGGATGACATATTGGGTAAGATCACAGTTTGTAAAAGCCCTAGATCTGCCAGACACAGTAGGAGAAATAGTCTGCTAAGATAGTACATTGACAATTACATCGGTTAAAAAACACACAAGTGTTTAACTTTTTTTTTTTTTTTTTTTTTTTATGAGTGTGGAGTTCGCTACTTCAGACCATCGGCAGAACATAATTTCTTAATTAGCTAAGTATTTGCAAATGGTTTTATGCACACTTTACTGATGATATTTAGATCAAGGTGTAACTTACTCCGGGGGAGGGCGCACAGCATACAGAATGCAGACATTGCTTTGGACACGTGCCTACAAAGACTCTTTTCTCTTACTCTATGGAACTGTAAGGAATATACTCACAGCTGATGTGTAAGGGTGCCTCAACTATAGAATTAGAGGCTAACAGGCTAGAATGCCCCCACGTATCATATCTGCATCTAAATAAAGACCATTGACCATCAGATTTAGCCATGTAGAGTGGCTCATACACGTCAGTCTTTACATACTGACAGTGTACTGTAGACTGAATCAAGACAAGGGAGTGACATCGTGCGCAGTAACACTAACTTCTACAAAGAAATGTACTTAGTATTCAGATACTGTTGTATGTGACATTTCCCTTGCTGGAAACAAAGAATGCATACCATACAGTTTTATGGATATTGCATATATAAAAACTGTTTATAGGCTACGTGTATCACAAGATATATACATCAATATGAGGTGTGCAACACTTTTTCAACACATTTTAAATTATGCACAGTCACAATACCTTGATTGCTTTCAGTTAGCGTACAATAACTTCAATGTTTATACTTATCAGCTACATAAGAGTTACTGACTTTCTAATCACTAACGAGATGGTAAAACGTTTACACTCAGTTCAGAAGTGTTTTCAGTCACAGTGGCAGACTGCTGATGCAAATTATTTATTATTTATTTATTTATTTGCAATTTGATTACCGGGGATGTCCACTGGGCTGAACTGACCCATTTTCAGTGGAGGCCCGGGGAGAAAAGCTCCCAAGATGCATTATACAATTTAGATACAAATGATAGTCAATATTAAAGATCTTATGTAGAAGTTACTCATAAATGCATTCAATGTCATGCATAGTTAAATTCATTAAGCTTGAAGGTAGGGATCACACAGTTTCATTTGAGGAAAACAGATATGGGTTAGGTGTGGAAACAGTTTAAATGCAAACCTTTTAAGAAAATGTAAATATGCTTTACATACACACATCAACAGTAGAATGCTATTTACAATATTTACAAGGCTGCGCTGTGTGAGGGTAGCTGTAGGAGGTGAGAGCTTAGAGAGAAGCTATAGAAATTGTTGAGAGCTTAGATAAGCTCATAGGAAGATAACTATGAGAGTCGTAGAGCTTGGGAACCAGAGCGAGAACCCCCTTGGATTAGGTTGGGTGAAGGCAGGTACATTTCTATTTAGTGGACAGGTGTTTGAATAGTTGGGTTTTGAAGTTTTCTGAGTTTGGTATGGTTCTTAGTGTGGAGGGAAGGGATTCGCTGTTGAGCAGTCAGAATCTTTCTCTAAAGACACTTGAAATGTCTTTTCAGACTCGAGTTTGAAAAATCACTAGGACATTTCACACCACTTTGATTAAACAGTGTACAGCATCACAAACCCTTTTTTTCATCTGTTCATGCCTATATAGCACATCACTGGCTCTTTCTTTGCACTTCCTCATGCTTATATGTGATTCATGAGTTCAGCAGAGCATGTTTCCTTGCAGATAAGCAGGAAAATTACTCTGTCTCTTAAATAATAATCATTGAAGACACAAAAGCTTGTCTTTTAAAAATAAGCTTTTTTCAATGGTTGACGTGACTTAGCATTATATGGTCATCACAACACAATGACATCTCTCTGTAACTGCACTTCAGAGTCATTCTATGTACGGGCTTTGAATTATTGTGATGTCTCAGCTAGTGCTGGCAATTAAAATACAACCCACAATGCTTATATGTCTTTTTCAAACAAATCTTACTTATACTTCTGAAAATACATCCTACTGAGTATATCAGCTACGTGCTTGAGCTTGTCATTCTTATCCTGAAATTGTAAGTCATATTTTGATAATGATAATAATATTCGCTGAAGTCTTACAGGTGATTTATATAGTGATTTATTACAGGTGATTTATATAGTGATTTATTACAGGTGATTTATATAGTGATTTATTACAGGTGATTTATATAGTGATTTTTTTAATATACTCTGCAGTGGCTTGTGATCCTTTCAAACCTTTATTCTTTTACCATATGTATATAAAATCATGATGTTTCTGATAACAACAAAAAAAAACCTACAGTTAAGACCTGTAATCTAGTAATCTGTTTCACTGCACCAATACCTTGTTGGCTGATTTCCACCTGCAATACAATAGGTCAAGACTCATCATAAAACTTGAGGTTTGGTGTTCTAAAGGAAATGTACTTCAGCATTTCAAAGGTTTTATCCTGTTTTATTGGTGAAGCCCATGCCAGAGCATTCACGAAAAATGCCATAACACTGTAACATCTGGTTAGTGAGTAATAAACTTAGACAGATATTGTACCATACCTAGGAAACACATAAGAGATGAGGCTTTTACATGTTTATGATTCACTTTACCAGTCTGTTAAGCACTTCTGATAACAAAATATGGTCTAAGTACATGAGTGAAGTGACAGATTTGGCATTTTTTTTTGTTCATTTTCAAGCCTTTCTGTCTCAATCTGTTAAGTAGTTTTACCAGGAGTTGGGTATGTCCATGCATTGAGGCATCCCAAACTAAAATGTCATCAGTGATGTAATACTGACTAAACTGTCTGTCTCTTCAACTTCATTAGCCACAGCTTTCAGGAATTAGGGGTCAGAATGGAGAGGTGATAAGTCAGCAAGTAAAGGAGAGTATTATTGCTGAAAGTGAATTCATCTTCAAGTCTTGGTGAGTACCTTCAAGAGGTGGACCCTGTTTTTCACAAAATCTCAAAAAGACAACACTGATATATAGACTGTATTTATAGAGCATATATCATGGACATAAAAAGGTTAAAAATTAAAAAAGAGAGCTGGGTGCACAAGACCCAGGATAAAAAGGTGCCCAATCCTGGTAGGCACACTGGTGCCAGGACTGGAAGAGATGACAGTGTAGAGTACTCAAAATACGAAAACATTCCTACAATGAGGCCAGCCCCCAGGGGAAGGATGGCCTCCCTGTTGTAGAAGGAAGTAGTAGTCCATAAAAATCACAAAAACTGATAGGCCAAAGAAGAGCCATAAAGATGATAAAGTGGACTATTGAGGATAAGAAAGAAATTATGTATTGTTACTATTATGCAAAAAGCCCAGAATTTCCAGACACAAGATATACAAAATGATTAAGACAGAAATTAGAGGAAAGAAAAATACTTCCACAAGAAAAACTGTCAGAAGCTTCAAATAAAAATGTGCATTCTTTAATACAACAGATTTGTGAAAAACAGTATATAGATCAAGAAACTTTGATCTGTTTGGAAAAAGAAGTATCTGAGGAAGTGTGAAAATATAAACAACAAAACCTAGAGATTTTTTAAGAAGTATGAAAAAGAAATATGGACATGGGAAAGGGAGAGAAATTTGATATGGTGCAATATTTGTGCAAAGGAGAAAGCCAAATTAATCAATATAAAGAAGGCAGCCCCAAAGATATTCGAAGAGAAATACAGGCAAAGGCATCCAGATATGGAAAAATTCACAATAAAAAAAATAATATCACAAAGAGGGAATGTAGAAAAGAAGATTAGTGAAGTACAGTAAACTCTCAATTAACTAGAACTCAAGCAACCAGAAAAAAAAATCTAAGAAATACAGTACAATTTTTATGTGTTGCACTTTCTGTTTCCCCCCTGCAGAAATATACTGTACGTTTTTAGAGTTTTAGAGTTTTAAAAAGGAAGATAGGAATAGATTCCCTCTCTCCCCAACCTAAGAACAAGTCAAAAACAAATAGTATAGGGTACAGTATTAGTCAAGCCTATTTTTAATAGTAACTCTCAGGCAACTAGAAACTATAGGTATCCAGCATCTACCAATCCCCATGGGTGCCAGTAAACAAACAATTTACATAGAAATTTAAAAAATAGAAGTTGAAGTTATGGAGTGCCTGCGAAGTGAAGGATTTGGTGTAGAAGGTCTAACACACATTACATTACAGCATGATGAAATGAGTCCCCAAAACAATGAGAAGCAGGAAGACCAGGAGATATCTGAAGAAGAAATATGGACATGAGAAAGAAAAAGAGAGTTAATATAGTGTAATATTTATGCAAAGGAGAAAGCCAAATTAATCAATATAAAGAAGGCAGCCACAAAGATATTTGAAGAGAAATAAAGGATTCTGGACATGGAAAACTTTGCAATACAAAAAATAAGACAAAGAGGAAAACTAGAAAAGGAAATTAGTAATGGAAATGTTAAAGAAATAGAAACTGAAGTTATGGAGTACTTGCGAAGTGAAGGATTCAGTGTAGAAAATCTACTTCAGAAAGTACCACAACAGGATAGAGCAACTGATATCCAAATTAAGGGGAAACCAGTGAACCATGAAGCAATTGATCGGGTGCCATATAAAAATATTTGGAACCTTCCACAGGAAACCAGTATAAATGTTCACTTCAAGCTAGACAGCAAGGGAAGTAACAGGAAACTGGAAACTCTGATACAGTCACTGTTGAGGAGTGATAGGCCAGTGAGTTCCCATATGACAGAGCAACGGATGGCACAGGATGAAACTGAAGAGAATGTACCACAGGAAGATGCTATAGAATGTTTCTATAGAACGTCCACAGAAAATGGAAAACAAAAAATGTGCTCTCAGTTTAGAAGAAAATGAGCTAAGAGAAGAGTTGCTTGATTTAATAGACATAGATATATTAAGATCAATGAAAGAAATAAACTGCAGAAGGTCAATAAAACCCAAAAAGTCAGAAGTTTGATAAAACAAATGAACACAATAATTAAGACTGTCCCTAGAGATCCATGCAATATAAACAGGATATTTTACTGTGCAGTTAAATTAATAACTGATAAAGTTCTACCACAAGAACACCGGGTAGTAAGGGAAAAGAAGTGTTAAAATCGAATACCAACATGGAAATATCGGATAGTGAAAACTATAAAGCAATTAAGACAAGAAGTGTCACTGTTAGAAGGGTATAGAAGGGGAAACAGATCAACAAAAATACTAAAAAAGATAGACGTGATAAAACGATGCACAGTATTAGAACAGACCTGGATCTATCATGCACTATTGCAAATAACAAACTAGAAATCTCAGCACAAGCAGAAAAAGTGCAAAATAAGCAATTTATTGATGACCCAAAAAGTTTTATAGAGAACTGGGAAACAAGGTAAAAGGAATTGAAAGACCACAAAAAAAAAAGAAGAAATAGATACATTTTGGAGAAGTATCTATGAAGATCTTGTGGGACATAACAAAGATGCTAAATGGACAGAAGAAGTAAAAGAAAGAAAAAGATGTTTACAGGTGCAGGATATCAAATGGGATGAAGTAACAGCCAGAGAGATTGAAAGAAATTTAAGAAAAGCCTCTAATTGGAAAACTCCAGGCCTATATGCAGTACCTAACCTTTGGTTAAAAGTATTAACATATTTGCACGAAAAGTTAGCCATGAGTAAGAACGTTTTATATGCACAACCTGAACAGACACCAACCTGGCTAACAACAGGAAAAACAATGTTCCTACTTAAGAGTGAACATGCAAGCTACCCTAAAAATTATTGAACAATTACTTGCCTTCCGATGATGTATAAACTATACACGGGAATTGATGCTAACAGAGTTTATAGTCATTTAGAAGAAAACTCAATTATAGACTAGAACAAAAAGATAATAAAAGAAAGTCATATGGAACAAAGGATCATTTGTTGTTAAATAAAGTCATAGTGGAGAAAAAGGGGAAGAATCTAAGTATGGCATGGATTGACTAGAAAAAAGCATTTTATAGTATCCCACATTCATGGATAAAAGAGTGCTTACAAATTTATGAGATACATCTTACATTGTTTGACTACATTACAGTGACCATGAAACAGTTGCAGACCACTTTGCAATTAAGCCATGATAAATGACAAATTATTATCCCAGGGATAAAAATTCAAAGGGGGATATTCCATGGTGACTCTCTGTCACTGTTGCTATTCTCCCTTGCCCTTAACCCGCTAAGCTGCCTACTTAACAGCTTAGGCCCAATCTACAATTTGGCTCCTAGAAAACAACAAAGTGTAAAGACTTCTCATCTTCTCTTTATTGATGATTTAAAGCTGTATAGCTCATCAAATGAGGAACTGAAAGCACAACTGCAAGTTGTCAAAACTTTTTCAGATAATATAAGAATGTCATTTGGTCTTGATAAATGTGCAAAAGCAACCTTTAAAGCAGGAAAACTGCAGCACCAGGAAAACATCAGTTTGGGACAGGAATGTGATATAAAAGAACTTGAGGAAGAGTGAGTGTATAAATATTTGGGAATTGAGAGGTTCAACAGTAAAACATGAGCAAATGCAAATAGAATTCTGTAAGGAATACTTTAGAAGACTTAAATTAATCCTGAAAACAGTGTTGACATCTAGGAACAAAATCCAAACTATAAACCAATTTGCTCTTCCTGTCCTAACTTACAGTTTTGGACTGACTGACTGGCCCCAAAATGTGTTAGATAGATTAGATAGGAAAACAAGGATGATTCATGCTCACCAAATGATTTATAAAAATCAGTGCATACCAAGATTATATATTCCCCATTCCAAAGGAGGGATGGGCCTCCTTGAAATTGATTACATGTATAGATCTGCAATCGTGGGACTCCACAAATATCTGCTGACCTCACAAGAGTCAAATGTAGTGAAAGTTTTGAAACATGAGGAGAATAAATCTAAGATGACTTCTCTGCTTAATCTAGCAGAAGCATGTTGGGGTCAAGCAGGAATGGAAATCAAACCAGAAGTAGATAAAAAATCAGGCTGCAACTGAATGTGCCAAAAAAACAAAAGAAAGAATATAAGGTGAAGGACCAGGTGAGAAAGCAAGAAATGTGGAAAAGGCATAAATATAGTTGCCAGTATAGAAAATGTCTGGAAGAACCTCATATTGATCAGGAACAACAACAGGAATGGTTAAGGAGAGGCAAATTCAAACAAAGAGATGAAAGGTTAATATTGGCAGCCCAAGATAGTGGGCTGCATACACGTTGGTTTACAAAGTCCATTGAACATGTGGGAGAAACAGACAAATGTAGGTTTCATAAAAATGAATTGGAAACAGTCATACACCTCATTGCTGGCTGTGACATACTATTGGCAGAAGGATTGTATACCGAAAGGCATAATAACGTGGCAAGATTGTTTCACTCGGGATTGTGCAAACATTATGGTATTGCAGTGGCTGAAAAACACTGGAAGCATGAACCACAAAGCATCATAGAAAATGATGAAGTTTACATTACATGGGATCATCTATTACCAACAGTTTAAAAGACAGGTGCTAGAAAACCGTATATAGTGCCCCATGAAAATAATACAAAAGTAGCATTGATCATTGAAATTGCTACACCCAGTGACTACAGTGTCTTGCATACAGAGAGACACAAAGTCATAAAATATCAGGATTTGCAGGCAGAAACGAGAGTAATGTGGAAGAAAGACACCCAGACAGTTCCAATAGTAGTAGGAGAAATGGGTCTTATAAAAACGAATCTACAGACATTTTTAGATATGTTACCAATACATGTAACTCTGTACGAATTGCAGAAAGAGTCATTACTGGGCACATTGCGGGTGCTGCAAAGAGCACTTCTGGCTGACTTCAAAGATTGAAACAATACTAATTTCCTGAACTTAAATCATACTTTGACTTAGGAATGGGGTCCACTCCCATCATGGTATTAGAAACCCAAAAGATTTGGAGAAATTAAAAACAGAGAATATTTATAGAGCTGATGAGATTTCCAATGGCAACCTCCGAACTCTGTGCTAGGAGTAGTAGTGAATAGGCACAATTTGGAATTAACTTAATTTGTCAGAATCATCAAGTTCAGGTAAGGTATTGTTGCTACTATTACTTTTATTCACTGAAGTAAATAGATTTCCATTTTAATCTACTTATTTGGGTCTTAAGGATGAATATGTATATTTAGGTTGTTTTACTTTACAACTATTACCATGCAGTTTACCCATTAATTTGATTAATTTTGTTTCATTGTGACCCATCAGCTTCCCTGGGCTTTAATTTTGGTACAGTTATAGCTGTGAGTGTACAAAATAAACTTTTCTTGAAGCATGGATTACAGAATTACAGCTATTACATTAAAGTAAATCTTTAGAAAAAAGGCAAGCATGCAGGCTTCAACAGTTTACTGTTCAAATTTAGTACTTTAAAAGTAGATTCAGGCAGGATATCATATTCAAGCCCTGTATCTAACCACAAGCATGCATTAGTCGTCATCATTTCTGTTACATAAACCATGTTTGCTATCTGCAGCAATTTGACTAAATTCACATTATGATTACTGTGGCTTTTACCACCTCTAGTGCTGTTAAATCATGCAATATATTCATTATGTGCATTTCTGTAGTGCAAATAAATATTTAAGCTTTATTCTTTATATTTGCCCCAATGTATTTGTTTTGCTATAGCAGTTTACTTCACTTGTTGCAGGCTTTCATGAATTGTTTATAACTGCCACAAAGCTTAACAGTGGTGCTTTCTCATACTTGGAGTGAATTATTTACAATGATCATGGTTTATTCTTGTTTGTTTATTGTTGGGCAACATTTGCCTTTGATGTGTCTGCTAGTATTTTCACAAATAAACATGTTAACAGTTTTAGGCTTTGTTTTATTATACTTTTCACTCACAGCATTTACTCAATATACGTCTGACCCTTTAGACATGCCTTTTAAGCCCAGTGTTATAAAGCTTTTTTCCATTGTCAGATCTGCCTCCCTTAAAAATCTGATTCTGACCTGCCTGTTGATTTATTATTCCACACACAGTTATGCCTCTGATCAAAACATGTGACAACAGCTTTGCAGAGCTGTAGTGGGTACTCCCAACAGATAAAACAATGAAATAAGAATATATGTTTTCATTTCCAGCAACCTGTTTAAAATCACTGTGAATCGATTCATTGCAGACACTAGTTTGGCCTGTACCTGGTGTGGCATAGTGGCAGTTTTACATATAAAAGTGCTCTATATACACTATGTATTAAGGTAAGAATTTGATGGTAGCATGTGTTGTCAATATATTATGACAGTGAAATCTTATGATAGTCCAGTTAAACTTGCATTGCCTGAAAAAGCTGATATTAAAAGTAGGGCTTATGGCCACAGTGATACGAGACATTTGTCTTTCACTAAGAGGGACTTCAAGGATGAGAGTGGAGACTCTTAGAGGACCTGGACCAAAATTCAGTCCTGGGTCCTCTCCTGTTTGGTATCTAATTTTCTGAAGTACAGGCTAATATAGAAGGTCTTTGGCTAACGAAGTTCGCAGATGACTGCAAACCAGGAGCCATAACTGAAACTCCTAACAATGTGGACATCCTACAAAAGGGCCTCACTGAGAGAGAGGCCTGGTGTCAAAGCCATGGCCTGAAGCTCAATGCCAAAAAGTGCATTCTCATCCCGTTTGGTAAAAACTCTTTACCCATGAGCTACCACATAGGTGGTAGTCTACTTAACACGGAAAGTGTGATAAGAGACCTTGGGACACAGGTGGACAGTAGTCTCTCCTTTGATAATCACATTGCCACAGTAGTCAGGAAATCCTTCTATGTGGCACACCTCATCACAAAAGGTTTCTCATCCAGGAAAAAAGAGGTCATTGTTCCCCTCTACCCATCACTCATTAGACCCATTATAGAGTACAATGCCCTTTCAGTATGTACCTCACAAGACATCTACAACAACTGGAAAGGCCGCAGAAATACCTCACAAAGAGGATTACTGGCCTCAAACAGATGCCCTATGCAGACCGTCTCAAAAAACTTTACTCCGCCACATATCGCCTACTCAGAGGTGATCTCTGCCTAACATACAAAGCTATATCAAACTCAGAGGTGTTGGACATGCTTCACTTAAAAAAATCCCAATCCCCCCGAGCTACATGCTCTAGGGACCTAAACCTTGTCACCACAATAAACAGAACATGCTGGAGGGATAGATTCCTGTCCCAGAGACTTCCCATACTCTGGAACAGACTACCTATCTATATCAAACAAAGCTCCTCATTAGCACTCTTCAAGAAAAATCTTGATGATTGGATGGGTAATAGGAAAATCACCCCGGGGATCACCTCTGTGGCTCTGCTCAACAGGGGCACAGGAAAATAATTTTCTTGGGTGGCGAAAGCCAGGGTACCTTTTTGGCTAGGCTTGTATAGGCCCCAGGGCCGATAGCCTAGTGCCTACCTATGGAACTGCCTGAAGAATCATTGCAATTATGTGGGTTTAGCCATTGAGTACTAGGAACATGTTTGTCAATCCATCTTGATAACTGCAAGGCAACCTTGTCTGCTGTGCAACAGCAAGTCTGTGGAAAGCAAAGACTGTTGTGTTTTATTGATGAAATTGAAAATCAGACTGAAAAATGTAGAACTGAACTAAAAGCTGGTCTAAATTGCATTAAAAAAAGTGTCTTTATTTTCTATTTAAGTTGGAAGTGAATTTTGATTTAACTGCACTTGAGCTGAAAAAAAAGTGTGTCAAGTTTTGTTATAACTGTTACACCAGCCTTGGTACAATCCTAGTAGGCTAGTTGCACTGGATGGGAGATGTAGGCTTTTTCCATGTGTCTACTGCATACCCTACAATGCAATGAAATACACTCATAGTATGTTCCTGCCGCAGCTAAAGTCCTGTGTTATCTTGTTATATTAACAGAAAGGTAAACAAGTGTGTATCTTTGTCTAACACTTTCAGAGATTACTAAGGAACCTTGTCTTGTCTCCACTTCACTAGTTTGCATCCATTTAAGCACAAAAAGGCTATAGTCAAGGGACAACTAGTGAGGGCAGTGAGGATGTGTAGTGAATTGGTAGATTTCAACCTTGAATGCCAACTTTTGAGTGATCTTTTCATGAACCGAGGTTACCCAAAGGGTGTGGTGGCTGACATTATAGATGAAGTACTTAATAAAAGAATTTGTGGTTTCTATAAACCGCTTCTTTCCTCTGCGGCTACCCCTATCACCGTTGGCAGACACAGTTTGAACCTTAGTGTAAATGATAACACGCTTGACTTTGTCCCACAGGCAGCTCCTGTACCCTTGAATGAAGTCCATTGTAGTTTTATTTCTACGTTTGGAGTGAACTCGTATGATATACAAAATATTTTGTTCAAGAATTGTTTTTTTGTGACGAGTAACGCATTGGTTAACAACAAATTGGGTGATAAGCCTTCTGTGGTGTTTAGGAGGGGTAGGAATATTAAAGAACTTTTGCAGAGTTCGTCTGGTGAGTCTAGTGCCAGATCTAATGGATCATTCTCTTGTGGAGCTTGCAACTTTTGCACATATATCAAAACTGGTAGCACTTTTTGCATAGCAGGTAGGAAATATACGCTTCGCCATAGGATTAAGTGTGATACTAAATCCGTGATTTATATTGCTTTTTGCACTTGCTGCCCAGTATTCTACGTCGGTAAGACGGATAGAAGACTTAAGGACAGAATTTACCAGCATTTATATGCTGTCAAAAATAAGAAGTGTGAAAATGCATTGGCCAAGCATATTTGTTCCTTTCCAGGGCATGCTTTCACCTTTATGGGCATAGACCATCTCCTACCACCTCTTAGGGGTGGCCCTACTGCTATAATGCTTGAAACTTGTGAGCTCCTTTGGCAACTTAGGCTTGACGCATTTAACCCACCTGGGTTAAATTAGAGTTGTAATATTGCCCCTTATCTCAAACTGAAATCGTATATGAGATAAATGTTTAGAGCTTTAGTTTGTATTGGTGGATACTTATCATGCAACTTCTGTTCTCGCCATTGAATGTTTTTTCCTGTCATAGAGTATATGATAGGACTGGTTACTGTGGGCCTATTTTTTTGTAAACATTACCCAATATGATGTTTTCTATACTGTATATACCATATATGGCGGTTGCTGTTTCTTAGTATGTTTATCTGCGTAGAATTATGTATTTTATTTTACATTGTCTGGTGAGTAAATAAAAATAGAATAAAATTGACATCTTTTATTTGTAAGCTAGCTTTTTAATAGATGATTTTTACATTATGGGAGCTCTTGCATTTTCTGTTTACGTATAGGCACTTTTTTTATATGCCATTTTTGTTTTACATATTGTTTTTATACACACTGTATTTATGCAGAGCATAAAGAGCTTGTTGAAAAAATGTTGTATGGGCACATTTTAAACCGAGCTTGGTAAACTTGACTTGCATAAGGTTTTTACCTCTGCAGTATTTAATTGGAAACAAGGGGCTGTTCCCCCCTTTTTAATTGCTGTTCAACAGTAATTACTTTTAATTAGTTGTGTATTTAAGGAGCGTTCTTTTTTCTGTCTGTTACCTCTGAAGAAGCCACCTAGTGTGTGTGGCGAAAACGCTGTTCTACTGCCTAAATTAAATAAACTGCGTTCAGGTCTCAACGCTTGTCTCTTCATTTTGGGATTCCTCATTTCTACTTGTTTAAGGAACCTTGTCTTAGTACATTCCCCAGTTTACTATTTATCAGTCTATAAAAAATTCTTCACTCATCTTGATATGTAGACTTGTAAAAAGAGATTCAACTGTGTATTAGCTAGAAACATTCCCATTTGTAATTGCACAAAGGAATACTTGTGTACTTTTCTCATATCCAGAAGAAGTAAGAAAATATTTTGTGGTGTTAAATGAAACAAAACAAAACTGAGTCATACCTCTCAACTGTACAGATTTTTGCTTCATATTTTTGGTCCATTTCTCATAAGATTGTGGTTTTCTGGCAAATTAGTAGCAAATAATTAAAGACTGAAATTAGAAAATAATGACAGATGTTTGAGTTTCAGACTTCATAACCTTCAGAAAATGCATGCTGGGCCGTGGCCAAGGATGAACACAGGATAGCAGCAGATTTCTTCAGCTCCACCAATTTCACTGCACTGACAGGAAATAATTACTTTAAAAATTAATTTATGAAGTAATTTTCTTTCTAAATATGTTTGGTTTATCTATTTCTTGAATAATATCTAAAAAAGAAAGAAAATTTTAATAATATTCCTGTCAGAAATCACCTTGGAAATTTTCCTGTCAGTTTCTCTGTTTGAAATGAGTTCCAGTAAGACAAATTCTCAAGATTCCAGCATCAAGAAAGAACTTCAGTCTCTGATATCTACAATCCAGCAACTTACTGCTAAGATGGATAAACTGGATACTAAAATTGATACCTTCATAGAAAAAACTACAAAACAAATAGACTTGTTACATATAGACGTGCAACAACAGAAGACCCAGATTACAGGCATAGAAGAGACTGTAAATGACATGGAAAATAGAATCCAAGAAGAGGAAATCAACATTGAGTTTTTGCTGAAACAAAATACACATCTACAAACAAAGCTTGATGACCTGGAAAATAGATCTAGGCCTAATAACATTAGGATTTTTGGACTGCCAGAAAATATTGAAGGTAACAATATTACTTCTTTTTTAACAACATGGCTCCCTAAAACTTTAGACTTGCCAGAAGCATTTTCTTTTGGTATCGAAAGAGCCCATAGATCTATAGCTAATACTAACTCTAACAAAAGTATCCTAGATCAGTTATAGTTAGATTTCTATCATCTTTTGATAAAGAGATGGTACTTAAATCTGCTTGGGCTAAAGCTCCTGTTAAAATTAATGAGGCAACTGTGCGTTTTGACAATGACTATTCTTCCTTGGTAATAACTAAAAGAAAAGTTTTTCTGCCATTAATAAGGGAGCTTAAGAAAGCACAGTTTAAAACCTACCTTCTGTTTCCTGCCAAGCTAAAAATCTTCCTTCCTGATGGTCCTAAAATGTTTGATGACTTAGACTCTGCATTGCTGTTTATCAAAAAATAAGATTTTGGATAAAATAGAGGAAATGGAATGGGCTAGTCCTTCATTAAAGAGGTTGGCAACAGAAACTTCATGGATGACTTCAGAGAAGAAAAGAGACTAAAAACAAATGACTTGTTCTATGTTTTTTTCTTTTTTTTTCTCTCTCTCTTTTTTTTCTTCATTATTAATCTTTTTAAATATAGTTACTGCATTTTCAGAAAGCCACAAATATTCTGAAAAAGATTTAATCAAAGTTATTTTCTGTGTACAAAGAATTGTTTTTGTTTCATAATCAGTCAAAATATCTGAGGAACTAATAACAAGCTATCATTCAATATGTTTCTCTTTCTGACAAAGAGAACTAAGGTTAGTAACTTTATACATTTTTTTTTCTTTTTCTTCTTTTCTTTTATTTTAAATAATGACATTCTATTTAGATTATGCAGTGGGTAAGGGGTGGGGGAGGGCAGGGAGAGAAGTGTAATGAAAATATGATAAATGGAATAATAACTTATTTATTCCTTGTAAAAAAGTATATATGTTGTTTAAATGCTATTGCTAATTATACTTCCTTGATTATATTGCTTATACTTGTTTACAAATAATTTGTCATGCTTTAATTAATAATAATTAGAACTAAATAATAGTAAATAGTATGTTTCATATTCATCTTTATTAATATAAACAGCAAGTAATATTCCACTGTAGATACTTTTTATAGCTTCCTTTTTCATTTTTTTTTATCTTTTCTTTTACTCTCTTTTTATTTTCTACTCTCTTTTTTTTCTGTTCTCTCTCTTTATTTTCTTTCATATTAATATATTCACATGCTTTTGAGCATAATGATACAGTAAATAATAAGATTTGTATAAAAATTGAATTGGGGCATAAATAATTAGTTCTATTACATATTAATAACTGTGGGCTTAGTTTCACTTTCATAGAGGCTGTAATAACTTGTAAAATACTTCGCGAAGGTTTTGCTATGTTTAGCTTCATTTATATTGCTAAATTAATGTCAGTCACTTGTTTTTAACAAAATTCCCGCCAGAATGTTAAGGGAGACAATTTGGGATGTGGGTTACCTCGTGAATAGTTTCCTCGAGTTGTTTTAAAAGCTTCAACACTCAGAATTCACACAGAGAAGCTGAAAGCAGTCAATTTGAACTTTGACCCCTGAATTCACACTGACACATCGCAGATTCATGAAGAACACTCTACCAGGAAGTAGAACTGCTGCAAATGCGACTCTGTGATGGAAAATAAACTCTATAACATTTAAATGTGAGTTATCTTTTATAACTACTTATTTATTCATGTTATAATTTATAGGATATGAAAGTTATAATGATTTTGAATGATTCAGTATCTCATGGTAAGCAAATGTGATATTTTAGAAGACATAGAAAGTGAAACATTTATACATGTGTTTTTGAAAGTTTACTTGACTGCAACATATTAATGTATATAAAAAACTTATGATTTAAACATATACATTGCTATAATTCATTTGATTTATCTGACTGACAAGCATAAATATCTTTATGACTCTATTTTGTAAGAAGTTGTCATGTGACATTTTAAAGCAGCAGTTCAGATATACAAAATACAGATGGCTTTCTTCACAATAATGCAAGTATTTCTGAGAATTTACATAGCTATTCAGTATGATTTATAACAATTTCTATAAATATAATATTTTATTTTACTGGCAATAATAAGTATGAGAAAAAAGCTCTGATTACAAGTAATTTAAAGTCTTTTGGAAGCTGTTAACTGCATTTCTATGACAGAAAATAGGTACATCTTAATATATGTAATGTCTGAACCATAATAGCCAAAGTTATTGATTTAAATGAACACCAGAACTTATTTTTACAAACTTTGAATAAATTAATATGTAGATATGCCCTCTTTTTTCTCTCTCTCTCTCTCTCTCTCACGTCTTTTATTTCTTTCTCTCTTCTTGGTTCCTAATATCAAGTTTATTTGAATGCTATTTGAGTATAAATGTATTATATTAAATAGATGTACATAGCAGTATGAATTGTTTTTAAAAGTTTCTATTTGTTTATATGATGCTGATTTATCAAATGTGTAGCTTTGTCTTACCAGATAATCTAATGGAAAGTTGTTAATTTAAGTTAATAATAACTAGTATTAAATTGATAAGGTGGCAGCTGAGGTACTGCTGCTTAGGGTAGGGGGTTAACTTGAGTAGTATGTACTACTCTAAGTTGGAGTTTTTAACTCCAGGCTGGGTGCAAGGTTTAATCCTTACATTATTTTCTTTTGTTCACTGTTGTATGTATATAGTTCTGACATCCACAATACATTTTGTAAGCTCATTGTCACTACAAACAAAATTGAATCTTATACAAAATCCCATAAGAGATTCAACAAATACAGCTATATCTAAAGGTACACCTAAAGGAGGAGGTATAACATTACTTATTTTGTTAATTCTTATTTTGATTATAAGTTTTATATGTTTTAAAAATGCCAAATGACTTCTCTAAAAGGAATTTCTTTAAACATTAATGGACTGAATAACCCGTGTAAAAGGGCAAGCCTAATAAGATACATTAATTTACATAAGGCCAACTTAGTATTCCTTCAAGAAACACATCTCCTGAAAAAAAGATATTGATAAATTAGCCACAAATAAATATACAGTATTGGTTAGTTCAGAGCACACTCAGAAAAAAAGAAGAGTGGCTATTTTATGGAATAAAAGTATGCCCATTCCTAAAACTGTTAAGTCTTATCAGGATGATAAAGGAATGTTTTGTATGGTTACAATACAAATTAATGGGAAGACTTATACATTAATCAATGTATATTGGATACCTGGAATTGGTATTAATACAGTGAAATACCATCTTGATAAGATCATATCATTCTATATAGGAGATATTATTATGGCAGGTGACTTTAATTGTATCCTACATGAAAATGATACTACTACTATAGGAAAAAGGAAAATTACATCTAATGCAAAACATTTAAAGGATTTTGTTAATTCTTATCATTTAAATGATATTAATAATCAGATAGACTCAAAATCATTACCATACACCTTTTTTTCTAACATATACAAAACTTATTCAAAAATAGATAGAGTCTTTATTTCTAACCAGATGGTAACAGAATTAATTAACTCTAAAATCATTTCATGTCCTATATCTGATCATAATTCAATTGTTTTTGAGTTCATGATAAAAAATACTTACAATGTTCAGATCAAAAGGATACCAGCATACTTAACTCAACTAAAAGACTATAAAGAATATATACTTTCAGAAGTACAACATTTTCTAGACATAAATAATATTCCTGAAGTCTCCATTGTTTATGTTTGGGATGCTTTAAAATCATATCTATATGGACAAAGTATCAGATGGTATAATAATAAAAGGAAATCTTGGGATAAGGAATTGTTAGATATTCAAAGTAAATTAGACTCTTATAAACATAATAATAAAGAAAATATTATAGATAAGAAAGTCATTGAAGAAATAAACAAACTAAATGAGAAATACAAAGAAATTTTAACTCATAAAGTTAAAATAACTTTAGAGAAATACAAGTTTTTGTCTTACTCAATAAGCCCCAAATACTTACATAGACTTAAAAACAAAACAAAAAGGTTGAATAAGCAAAATCATATCAAAGAAATTTTCTCTCTAAGGAAAAGAAGAATGTTTCTAGTCTACCAGAAATACTAGATGAATTTAGAAATCACTTTCACAAAATTAATCATAATAACATTAACATGGAACCTAAAGATAAAATAAAGGAATTTATAATTACAAACACGAATAAAAAACTTAATAAACAACAGATTAAACTATTGGATAAAAGTATTTCATATACAGAGGTTGTTACACAAATAAACAAGCTTAAATCAAACAAAGCACCAGGTAATGATGGTATTATACCAGAGATATATAAAATTATTTCTCAAAGTACATGCTCATTAATACATAAGGTTTTTATTTTGGCCCAAAATGAGCTAATAACCCCCCCATCTTGGCAATACACATTTATTTCGCCAATTTTAAAACCTAATAAAGACCCAACTAGATGTACTTCATATCGACCCATTTCATTACTTAATGTTGATTATAAAATGTTTATGAGTATTTTTGCTGATAGATTGAAGACAATCATCCCTGGCATTATAGATATAGATCAGACAGGCTTCATTGTAAATAGAAATACTTTTGATAATATAAGGAGAACTCTAACATTAATTGATTTTGCAAATAGGAGAAAGAAAGATTTAACACTTATTAGTCTCGATATAAGTTCAGCATTTGATTCAGTAAGTTGGGACTACTTGTTTACCTTACTGAAGTGCACAAACTTCTCAGATGCATTTGTAAATCTAATTGAGCATCTATACAAAGGAGCATTGGCTTATATTAAGATAGGAACATATGTCTCACAAAAATACCCATTTTAAAGGTACAAAACAAGGGTGTCCACTCTCTCCACTATTATTCACTTTAATAATGGAGCCTTGGGCTAATCTGATCAGAAATAGTACTGATATAGAGGGATTTGAAATAGATGAAAATACAACATCTAAAATTCAACTCTTTGCAGATGATGTTCTAATTACATCAGCAGGATCTAATTCTTCTATGCAGTCTCTATTTGATAAAATGATGAATTTTAAAAGTATTTCTGGTTTAATATTCAATGAAGAAAAAACTAAAATACTACCTATATATACACGAAAAAAATGTTCTCATTAGTGATTTTACTAAATATGTACCCAATTCAGGTCAGATAACTTATCTAGGTATAATATTAACTAAAGATATTAAATCTATTATACATAATAATTATAATACCTGTCTTCTTAATATACAAAATATTTTCAATACCTGGAATAATATGTTTTTTACTATGGAAGAGAGACTTACAATTATTAAAATGATAATATTCCCCAAGATATTATACTTAATACAATCAATAATACTCCCACCTACAAAAATAATTATCAAAAAATTAAATGCACTAATGTTAAATTTCCTATGGGCACCTAATAGACCTAGGATTGCATTAAAGAAACATACTAATAGCTGGTCTCAAGGCGCTATTTCTTTTCCAGACTTTAACTTATATACTATCTCTTCTATTGTAAAAGTTATTACTTTGTTAATAGATCAGTCATATGTTGCAAAATGGAAAGATTACTGGGAACTAATTAGTATTCACTTCATGAAAATCTCCTTAACACATAAAAATATGATTGTAAATAACTCCATGCTATGGTTACTAAAAGAATTTTGTACTTCACCTATTACACCTAAATATATAGTTAGTTACCCATTAAACATTATTATTAGTTATCGTAACTTTATATTCATGCATCCTAAATATAAGGAATGGAATTTTATTATATTCCCTATAATGTATACTCGAGGTATGCTTTTGTCATCCACTTCTGAAGGAACTCATTTAGCTACAGATAATGATCTAAAGTACTGGTATCAGTTGCTATCTGATAATAAAGTTAAAAATCTAGATTTCTTAAAACAAGAATTTGATCTAAGAGAAACTTGTTGGTTAGAAGTTCAGACCTTTAGACAACATCTCATTAATAATATTGATGTAATGTCTATAACAGTTAAAGAATCTATTCCAACACTGATTGATTACTTGACATTAAATTTACAACATAAAGTTTCTGATAAAGGTAAGCTTTCATATATACATAAAATTATCAGACAAGAAACTTTTTACAGTGTAGATACCTACTGGAATTATTTCACTTCCATTAATGGTGACCCACCAAATCAACAAGATAAACAATATATATTGGAATCTGCCTATAAAACTATGTCTTCCATTGTCTGGAGACTTTTTACATGGAAATTTTTACATAGATCCTTTTATACACCTTTGATGATGAATAAAATAAATAATAAAGATAATCTATGTAAAAGATGTAATGTAGAAATTAATGCTGACTGGGCTCATATGTTTTATGACTGTATAAAATTGAAAGAATATTGGAAGTCAATCAATGATTTTTGCAGGCTCTTTTACAGATAATTTCATTATTTCTAAATCTCTTATATTATTCAACACACCTGTACCTCAAAGTGTTAAAAAGGTTAAGCTTCCCTTGTTATGGTCTATTCTAGCAGTGGCTAGAAAAATAATAACCAGAAATTGGATTTCAGATACACCTCCTTCGTTCAATGAATTTAAAAATGTTATGACTATAGTGTGCCATATGGAATTGATGACAATAAAATCAAGAACTACTAGGAAAACATCTTATTATATTGTATGGGATACTTTACAAAACTTGTTAAAAAAATCTTAACTTCAATAGCATGGTATTTTAGTTTAATTAATTGATCTGATTGTAGTGGATGTCTTTGTAAATACTTTGGTTATTTTGTTGAATGTTATAATCATATCTATTTTAATTACTTGTATAAAATTGTTATGATATTTCTCTTGTATGTTAAAAACAATAAACTTGTTTTAAAAAAAAAAGAAAATGCATGCTAATGCAAAACCAGTTATTTTATCAACTTTGCAAGTTTGTAAGAGCAATATTTATAAATTGTACCTATTTTTGGGCCTTTGTCCCACTTTTATTTATGGATTTGTCGAGATTTCTTGCTCTAAGAGGTTGAAGGGTATGACTAAGTTGCACTTTGAAAGGAGTTATTCTAAAAATATTAAACTAAGCAGCTTACAGTGTGTGTGTGTGTGTGTGTGTGTGTGTGTGTGTGTGTGTGTGTGTGTGTGTGTGTGTCTGTGTGTGTTTGTGCTTTAATAACTGGAATCTGGATAATATTTACAAGAGGTATTGTCTGTTAAGTCATTTGTATATTTATTTTTGTTTATTCATATTACAAATTAGGGCTGCAACCCCTTTTCAGGCATTCATTGCCAAGCAAGAGTAAATTAAATTGTCCCTGATTTCAGTTCAGTTCAGGCTTTACTTTTTTGAT